>NW_026945010.1:0-106816 GCF_034702125.1 Engraulis encrasicolus
GGCACAGCAGAATGTGCTATTCTGTCATTTTCCGGACGTGCTATTTTGCCAGCATGTGACATTTTCCATTGGAGGCCGGGTTGTTTACCGGTATTTCAGGTTTTCGTTCATCGGTAAATTGCGCCCCCTAGTGGAATTTATAGGCCTAAGTAGAGAAGAGTAAAAGTAGGTTGTATTAGGGTAATTAGGCAGTGGTGTAGTCTACTTTTTTATGGTGGGTATACTGTATATTTGAGGGTTTTTTTTAAGTGGGTATACCTGCGTTCTACGTAGACTACACCACTGGTAGTAGAAGATGTAGGCCTATCAATCCCAGAGGAAAGTGAGGTGTCTTGTAGCATGTACATCAGTACAGAATATGCAAGACATTGCACACATTATTGCACATACGTACATTAACATGGGGTATATGCAAGACATTGCACACATTATTGCACATACGTACATTAACATGGGGTATAGTCTAGCACATGCTTACATGCATTTAGCCGACACACACAAGGTCCGCAACTTCACTGAACCTGTTTATCCTGGGTTCTGACTGCTGTAAATAGACTGTAAAAGACTGCTGCAAAGAAAGACAGAAAAGATGTTTTCCTGTTCTCCTCCATTGGTGCCTCTTGGGCCTTTTCCTCTCTGTCTCCCATTTTAAAGGGGTAACACTTTTATGTTTTTTGTGTCACTATTTGGGTACTGCAGTTGCAATTGGGGAAAGTGCATTCGTCAGCTGTGAGTGAGTCGGTTGAACTTGATGTTTCAACAACAATAACGGCATGTATTTATATAGTGCAGTATCACAACAACGAAGTTGTCACGCCTCCACACTCACACACCAGCCAATTGATCGGGGTTTGCGTGAGAAAATAAACACAAGCTGCAAGCACACAAACACACAAACAAAAAATATTGTTAGGCAGTCTATGATTGGGATGAGATGGTTTTGTGTGCTGTCCAGTATGATAACAAATCTGTCAGCATAAAAAACAACTGTAAGGGGTGGGTTGGGTGTATGTTATTCAGTGGGCAGTCATGGTTGAGCGGTTAGGGCGTCAGACTTGCATCCCAGAGGTTGCCGGTTCGACTCCCGACCCGCCAGGTTGGTGGGGGGAGTAATCAACCAGTGATCTCCCCCATCCTCCTCCATGACTGAGGTACCCTGAGCATGGTACCGTCCCACCGCACTGCTCCCCATGGGGCGCCACTGAGGGCTGCCCCCTTGCACGGGTAAGGCATAAATTCAGTTGTGTGCAGTCTTCACTTGTGTGCTGTGGAGGGCTGTGTCACAATGGGAGTTGGAGTTTCCCAATGGGGCTTTCACTTTTCAGACTTTCAGTGGGCTAGGGCTAGTCACTAGTGTGCTCTACCATTACGCCAAGGAGCCAGCTTCGTTTACGACCGTCTCTCCCCTCTCTTAGTCTTTTCCCACTCATTTAAACCATCTCTCCCCTGTGCAAAGTGTCAAAACAGGCATGTGCAAAACTCTTTAGTGGTCACAAGACAGGTTACATGAAAGCCATTTCTTCACTTCACGTGAGAATGAATAAAAGTTGGTAATGCTTTTTATGTTGGTGGGAAGAGCATTCCATTGTTTCGTTCCTACAAGTTTGTATAGCCCAGTGTTTCTCTAAGTTTCTCAGACCGAGGACCACTTTGGCCCCCCAAAAATCTTCAGGGACCAACCGTCTACTGAATTGACAGTTGAAGGGTGCTAATTTTGATGCAGATCACTTACTTCTTATTCACATTGACAAGCCTGGCTTATTGTGGTGAAAATGAGACTTCCGCTATGTTTAGCTTTGTAATAATATTACAAATATAGGGGCCTACTCTACTGCTAGCTGGTCTTGGAAAAATAAAAATCCCCTCGTGGACCACCTGAGCTCTGTCGCGGACCACCAGTGGTCCCCGGCCCAGACTTTGAGAATCACTGGTATAGCCTATACTGAGAGCCCATAACTATTCATTGTAAAGTTGAATGTTTTACTTTGGAGAGTGAAAGGATGGGATTCAAACCTGCAACCCTCTGATCTACACCCCATCATGCCCTACATACAGGACAGCTGACAGGGGAGACAAAGGGGTCACTTGTCCCCGACCCGGGGAGAGAGGAGGCCCAGTATTGGATCCTCATTAAGTTACATTGTATCGATTGGGCCCTTTCAGATGTCTTTGACCCATGTCCAGTCAAAGCTGTCAGTGGCCCTGCCCACATAAACAGTACTCAGAATGTCATTCCAAAAGTTAAGCAACAACATCAGATGCTTGGAATATGATAACGTGTTTTAAAAAATGTAAAAAAATAAATGAATAAATAAATAAATAAATAAAACATGCCGTCATCAGAATGAGCATGAAATGGGCAATCAATCAATCCTCATTAAGTTACATTGTATCGATTGGGCCCTTTCAGATGTCTTTGTCCCGGGCCCAGCCAAAGCTGTCAGTGGCAGTCAAGCAACAACATCAGATGCCTTACGAAAACACAATGTTTGGAATGATGCTTGGAATATGATAACGTGTTTTAAAAAATGTAAAAAAATAAATGAATAAATAAATAAATAAATAAAACATGCCGTCATCAGAATGAGCATGTCAGCTTAATCAATTAGGCCTACACAATTAGGCTATAAATGTCTGTAAGCTGTGTAGCCTAAGTAGTAACAATAGGCCTAGGTGTGTGATGATAACAGAAGGGATGATAGTAGACTACACTACACAAGTTTGATGTTCCTTTCAAGCCAAACAACAATTGAGCATACAGCTCCAGGCCTTTTTATTAGAATACCATGAAAAAGTTGATTTATTTCCATAATTCCATCAATAATGTTAAACTGTCATGGATTGTAGATGCATGGCCCAGTTTTTTAACTATTCCAATCATTATTTTTTTTTCTTTTTATATATGTTGGCCTTCCAGCTCAAAAAACCCATGAATTGGGGAATTCGCATTATTAGAATATTGTTATAAAATCACATTTTTCTTCATCAAAATTCGGGTCACATTAAATCAGTTGAAATTTGATACTTTCTACATAACATGCAATGGTCAATACTTGGTTAGGACAGTCTCTGTCTTCATAATGGCCATGATGCGTTTAACATTGAAGTCAATGGCAAAAACAGTGCATGGGAGTTATGGAAGCCCAGATATCCTTGATGCTTTGCTGTCAGCTGTTCTTGTTTGTTGACCTGGTACCCCACACTTCACTCTTCAATATACCCTGTAGATTTCCATGCCACGTTTTGGCGCTAACTCACCAGTTTAATTCTAAATAACCAGAAATGAAACCCCATTGAAAATGAATGGGGTTTAATTTCTGTTGAGTTAGAATTAAACTGGTGAGTTAACACCAAAACGTGGCATGGAAATCTTCGGGTATATTGAAGAGGGAAGTGTGGGGCACCAGGTCAACAAACAAGAACAGCTGACAGCAAAGCATCAAGGATATCTGGGCTTCCATAACTCCCATGCACTGTTTTTGCCATTGACTTCAATGTTAAATGCATCATGGCCATTATGAAGACAGAGAATGTCCTAACCAAGTATTGACCATTGCACGTTATTTAGAAAGTACCAAATTTCAACTGATTTAATGTGAACCGAATTTTGTTGAAGAAAAATGTGATTTTATAACAATATTCTAATAATGCGAATTCCACAATTCATGGGTTTTTTGAGCTGGAAGGCCAACGCATATAAAAAGAAAAAAAATAATGATTGGAATAGTTAAAAAACTGGGCCATGCATCTACAATCCATGACAGATTAACATTATTGATGGAATTATGGAAATAAATCAACTTTTTCATGGTATTCTAATAAAAAGGCCTGGAGCAGCTGTAGGCCTACTACACAGTACGTGTATACATTTTGGGAATAGGCCTTCTTGGCTCTGATAACTAGAACTAGACACTAGGGGGCGGAAATGCGGAGAGCGCCTCGCGCGCGCCAAGTATCCAGAGCAGGAAGACCAGCGCGAAACAGAAACTGGATGAACCACCGCGTGCGTAGCTGGCAGCTACACAGATGTTTCCTCCTACGCACGAGAGCTCTGCCTGCTCATAGAGAAAGGAGGATACACCGAGGCCACTTACTCCATCCTGTTGGTCTATGGTTGGTAGCTCCGTGAACCTAGCGAAATTAGCGAGTCTCCCAGCGAAAATAGAACGTTCGCTCAGGCGGAAACGGACCGCAAATTAAGTCAAAATAAAACGAACTTCAACTGTGCCCTTAAACTCAATAAACACGCAATGAAAACGAAAAACTGACGGCATGCATGTCGAAGTAGAATCACAACTTTCATATGAGGTCATGTTTTAAGACGGGGAATGTTTAAATAGATGGCAGTTATTATGAATGAGAAATGGACAGGTGCAACGTCAGTCTCGACACTCATCTGCCGTCCGTCTCAACTCCAGTGAGGGAAAACACCATCACTACCGTCTCTTTTTCTTAAGTGGTAAGAAAGTAAACGGGCGATGTTGTAATATAAAAATACAATATCAGCCACGAATATTTCAGTAACTTTATGTAGGCCTACGAAAAGCATCATAGGCCTAATCTCACTTATTTTAGGTCTAGGGAAATTTAGAAGGAGATAAGCGATAGGCCTTCCATTTGTTCTGCTGGCCTGAATACTGCCCTAATTAATTTGGCCTCGTACTTTATATAGAGTCAACAAGACTCAACAAAGAGTGAAAACTTAGTTTACATTTTACACATACATACACACACAAAGGAAAATATTTCAAAAGAGTTAAGGCCCCCACAATAGACATTTAGTTTTAGTTTTATTATTACTGAATGTAATTGAGAGTTAAGAAAAAACAATAGCCAGCAGTAGGATATATAGGCCTACATGTGTTTTTCATTAATGTCACAGTTAGCCTACTTGGACTAGGGCCTATGTAAATGAGGAATGGTAGGCATGGTGCATGATCCACAGAAAAAAAAAAACATAGCCTAATTTGAAAGTTTATAGTGTGAGGATTAACATGATGCTTTAATGAATATGTACACAAAGATTTTTTTTTGCTAATGCCAGGCCTTTTTATCACACATGCTCTCGTTTTCAGTTTATGACCAATGGCCTGGCGCAGATTGGGCCTCCATCATCTTGACTGTCTTGACTGGGAAAGCTGTTGTCTGCTGTTGTTCCAGATGTTCAACACCACAGAAGGACACACAGAAAGAGGTCATTATAGGTGACTAGACTGCTTTAAAGCAGGGTGTACTCAAATGGATTGAGGGCCAAAATGGAAATCTGGAGCAAAGCCATGGGCCAAACTCAATATTTATTCAAAAAATGGGCTGAAATTGTGCTTGCATGTGTAACGGAGGTCAACTAGCAAAGTGTGGCGTGGAACGTCAGTAAGTTTACTTCCCCCCCAGAAGCCTCAATACAGTGTGTTGGGCTATCAGACTGGCCCTTTAGCTCAGCACGTTCTTACTGTGACTCCCATTGCCCAACCAATGTAGATGACGAGGTGGCAGGTTCGCGTCCCAGAAGGGGATGAACCGTGTGGGGACACCTCGGTCACAGTGGTGCTGTGACCCGATGGGAATGAGGTTTAGGAGGGGAGAGTGTAACGGAGGCCAACTAGCAAAGTGTGGCGTGGAACGTTCGTAAACCTCCCGAAGACTCAATACAGTGCGGTAGCGTTGTGCTATCAGACCGGCCCTTTAGCTCAGGAGTCTCGTAGTGTGCCTCCCATTGCCGAACCCGATGCCTTGACAAGGTGGCAGGTTCGTGGCCCCGAGGGGCACGAACTGTGCGGGAACACTTCGGTCACACTGGGCCCTCTCATACCCCTGTGAGTGAGACACCAAATTTTATTTTAAAATCTTGAATTGTTATACATCAATGGTGTATGTGGTCCAACTGAAATAAAATGTAGAAATGATCTTGCGGGCCCAAATAAAATGGCTCCGCGAGCCAGATTTGGTCCCCCGGGCCAGAGTTTGACATCCATGGCATAAAACAACCCCCCACACCTGCGCACTTATCGGCACGGTTCTCCTCTGGGGAGGCTGCTGTTCCCCCAACTCCACCTCCATCTCATCAATGCTTAAAAATCAAGAATGCGAATGGCCCAGTTAGCACAGATTGTGCCCCCTTCACCCCAAAGGCAAAAGATGGTGTGTGCATTAGTATCACACTCTCTGCTTTTGAGTATGACGAATGGCCCGGTTAGCACAGATTGGACTCCCATCACCACAGAGGCGAAAGATGGTGCCTACATCATATATCATTTTAAAGCTTATATAGTGAGGATTAAAATGCATGCTTTGATAAGGATGTACAAGAACTCATTTTCTTGTTTTAGTTAATTAAACATGACACGTGCCTCAATTTTAAGCGTATTGGGAATGGCCCGGTTAGCACATATCGGGCACCCATCACCCCAAAGGTGATGTTGTGTAGATCATACATCATTTGAAAGCTTATGTTGTGAGGATTAAAATGCATGCTTTGATAAGGATGTACAAGAAGTCATTTTCTTATTTTGACTATTTAAACATCACACGTGCTGTCATTTTAAGCGCATGCGGAATAACCCGGTTTGCACAGATCAGGCCCCCATGACCCCAAAGGCGAAGAAAGTTGTCTAAATCATACATTATTTGAAAGCTTATGGTGTGAGGAGTACAGTGCATGCTTTGATAAGGATGTACAAGAAGTCATTTTCTTATTTTGACTATTTAAACATCACACGTGCTGTCATATTAAGTGTATGGCGAATGGGCCGGTTCGCACAAATCAGCCCCTCATCACCCCAAAGGCGAAGAAAGTTGTCTAAATCATACATCATTTGAAAGCTTATGGTGTGAGGATTACAATGCATGCTTTGATAAGGATGTACAAGAAGTAATTTTCTTATTTTGACTATTTAAACATCACACGTACTGTCATTTTAAGTGTTTACCGAATAAGCCGGTTTGCACAGATCGGGCCCCCATTGCCCCAAAGGCGAATGATGTTGTGTAAATCATACATTATTTGAAAGCTTATGGTGTGAGGATTACAATGCATGCTTTGATAAGGATGTACAAGAGCTCATTTTCTTATTTTGACTATTTAAACATCACACGTGCTGTCATTTTAAGCGTATGCCGAATAACCCGGTTTGCACAGATCCGGCCCCCATTGCCCCAAAGGCGAAGAAAGTTGTCTAAATCATACATTATTTGAAAGCTTATGGTGTGAGGATTACAATGCATGCTGTGATTAGGATGTACAAGAGCTCATTTTCTTATTTTGACTATTTAAACATCACACGTGCTGTCATTTTAAGCGTGTGGGGAATGGGCCGGTTTGCACAGATCAGGCCCCCATGACCCCAAAGGCGAAGAAAGTTGTCTAAATCATACATTATTTGAAAGCTTATGGTGTGAGGAGTACAATGCATGCTTTGATTAGGATGTACAAGAGCTCATTTTCTTATTTTGACTATTTAAACATCACATGTGCTCTCATTTTAAGCGTATGGGGAATGGGCCGGTTTGCACAGATCAGGCCCCCATGACCCCAAAGGCGAAGAAAGTTGTCTAAATCATACATTATTTGAAAGCTTATGGTGTGAGGAGTACAATGCATGCTTAGATTAGGATGTACAAGAGTTCATTTTCTTATTTTGACTATTTAAACATCACACGTGCTGTCATTTTAAGTGTTTACCGAATAACCCGGTTTGCACAGATCAGGCCCCCATGACCCCAAAGGCGAAGAAAGTTGTCTAAATCATACATTATTTGAAAGCTTATGGTGTGAGGATTACAATGCATGCTTTGATTAGGATGTAGAAGAGCTTATTTTCTTATTTTGACTATTTAAACATCACATGTGCTGTCATTTTAAGCGCATGCCGAATAACCCGGTTTGCACAGATCCGGCCCCCATTGCCCCAAAGGCGAATGATGTTGTGTAAATCATACATCATTTGAAAGCTTATGGTGTGAGGATTACAATGCATGCTTTGATAAGGATGTACAAGAGCTCATTTTTTTATTTTGACTATTTAAACATCACACGTGCTGTCATTTTAAGCGTATGCCGAATAACCCGGTTTGCACAGATCCGGCCCCCATTGCCCCAAAGGCGAATGATGTTGTGTAAATCATACTTCACTTGAAAGCTTATGGTGTGAGGATTACAATGCATGCATTGATAAGGATGTACAAGAAGTCATTTTCTTATTTTGACTATTTAAACATCACACGTGCTGTCATTTTAAGCGCATGCCGAATAACCCGGTTTGCACAGATCCGGCCCCCATTGCCCCAAAGGCGAAGAAAGTTGTCTAAATCATACATTATTTGAAAGCTTATGGTGTGAGGATTACAATGCATGCTTAGATTAGGATGTACAAGAGCTAATTTTCTTATTTTGACGTATTTAAACATCACACGTGCTGTCATTTTAAGCGTATGCCGAATAACCCGGTTTGCACAGATCCGGCCCCCATTGCCCCAAAGGCGAATGATGTTGTGTAAATCATACATCATTTGAAAGCTTATGGTGTGAGGAGTAACATGCATGCTTTGATAAGGATGTACAAGAGCTCATTTTCTTATTTTGACTATTTAAACATCACACGTGCTGTAATTTTAAGCGCATGCTGAATAACCCGGTTTGCACAGATCCGGCCCCCATTGCCCCAAAGGCGAATGACGTTGTGTAAATCATACATCATTTGAAAGCTTATGGTGTGAGGATTACAATGCATGCATTGATAAGGATGTACAAGAAGTCATTTTCTTATTTTGACTATTTAAACATCACACGTGCTGTCATTTTAAGCGTATGGGGAATGGGCCGGTTTGCACAGATCAGGCCCCCATGACCCCAAAGGCGAAGAAAGTTGTCTAAATCATACATTATTTGAAAGCTTATGGTGTGAGGAGTACAATGCATGCTTTGATTAGGATGTACAAGAGCTCATTTTCTTATTTTGACTATTTAAACATCACACGTGCTGTCATTTTAAGCGCATGCCGAATAACCCGGTTTGCACAGATCCGGCCCCCATTGCCCCAAAGGCGAATGATGTTGTGTAAATCATACATCATTTGAAAGCTTATGGTGTGAGGATTACAATGCATGCATTGATAAGGATGTACAAGAAGTCATTTTCTTATTTTGACTATTTAAACATCACACGTGCTGTCATTTTAAGCGTATGGGGAATGGGCCGGTTTGCACAGATCAGGCCCCCATGACCCCAAAGGCGAAGAAAGTTGTCTAAATCATACATTATTTGAAAGCTTATGATGTGAGGATTAAAATGCATGCTTTGATAAGGATGTACAAGAGCTCATTTTCTTATTTTGACTATTTAAACATCACACGTGCTGTCATTTTAAGCATATAAGCTATGGCGAATGGGCCGGTTCGCACAAATCAGCCCCTCATCACCCCAAAGGCGAAGAAAGTTGTCTAAATCATACATCATTTGAAAGCTTATGGTGTGAGGATTACAATGCATGCTTTGATAAGGATGTACAAGAGCTCATTTTCTTATTTTGACTATTTAAACATCACACGTGCTGTCATTTTAAGCGTGTGGGGAATGGGCCGGTTTGCACAGATCAGGCCCCCATGACCCCAAAGGCGAAGAAAGTTGTCTAAATCATACATTATTTGAAAGCTTATGGTGTGAGGAGTACAATGCATGCTTTGATTAGGATGTACAAGAGCTCATTTTCTTATTTTGACTATTTAAACATCACACGTGCTGTCATTTTAAGCGTATGGGGAATGGGCCGGTTTGCACAGATCAGGCCCCCATGACCCCAAAGGCGAAGAAAGTTGTCTAAATCATACATTATTTGAAAGCTTATGGTGTGAGGAGTACAATGCATGCTTTGATTAGGATGTACAAGAGCTCATTTTCTTATTTTGACTATTTAAACATCACACGTGCTGTCATTTTAAGTGTTTACAGAGTAACCCGGTTTCCACAGATCCGGCCCCCATTGCCCCAAAGGCGAATGGTGTTGTCTAAATCATACATTATTTGAAAGCTTATGATGTGAGGATTAAAATGCATGCTTTGATAAGGATGTACAAGAGCTCATTTTCTTATTTTGACTATTTAAACATTACACGTGCTGTCATTTTAAGCGCATGCCGAATAACCCGGTTTGCACAGATCAGGCCCCCATGACCCCAAAGGCGAATGATGTTGTGTAAATCATACATTATTTGAAAGCTTATGGTGTGAGGAGTACAATGCATGCTTTGATTAGGATGTACAAGAGTTCATTTTCTTATTTTGACTATTTAAACATCACACGTGCTGTCATTTTAAGTGTTTACCGAATAACCCGGTTTGCACAGATCAGGCCCCCATGACCCCAAAGGCGAAGAAAGTTGTCTAAATCATACATTATTTGAAAGCTTATGGTGTGAGGAGTACAATGCATGCTTTGATTAGGATGTACAAGAGTTCATTTTCTTATTTTGACTATTTAAACATCACACGTGCTGTCATTTTAAGCGCATGCCGAATAACCCGGTTTGCACAGATCCGGCCCCCATTGCCCCAAAGGCGAATGATGTTGTGTAAATCATACATCATTTGAAAGCTTATGGTGTGAGGATTACAATGCATGCTTTGATAAGGATGTACAAGAGCTCATTTTCTTATTTTGACTATTTAAACATCACACGTGCTGTCATTTTAAGCGCATGCCGAATAACCCGGTTTGCACAGATCCGGCCCCCATTGCCCCAAAGGCGAATGATGTTGTGTAAATCATACATCATTTGAAAGCTTATGGTGTGAGGATTACAATGCATGCTTTGATAAGGATGTACAAGAAGTCATTTTCTTATTTTGACTATTTAAACATCACACGTGCTGTCATTTTAAGCGCATGCCGAATAACCCGGTTTGCACAGATCCGGCCCCCATTGCCCCAAAGGCGAAGAAAGTTGTCTAAATCATACATTATTTGAAAGCTTATGGTGTGAGGAGTACAATGCATGCTTAGATTAGGATGTACAAGAGTTCATTTTCTTATTTTGACTATTTAAACATCACACGTGCTGTCATTTTAAGCGTATGGGGAATAACCCGGTTTGCGCAGATCTGGCCCCTATTGCCCCAAAGGCGAATGATGTTGTGTAAATCATACATCATTTGAAAGCTGATGGTGTGAGGATTAAAATGCATGCTTTGATTAGGATGTACAAGAGCTCATTTTCTTATTTTGACTATTTAAACATCACACGTGCTGTCATTTTCAGCGCATGCCGAATAACCCGGTTTGCACAGATCCGGCCCCCATTGCCCCAAAGGCGAATGATGTTGTGTAAATCATACATCATTTGAAAGCTTATGGTGTGAGGATTACAATGCATGCATTGATAAGGATGTACAAGAAGTCATTTTCTTATTTTGACTATTTAAACATCACACGTGCTGTCATTTTAAGCGTATGCCGAATAACCCGGTTTGCACAGATCCGGCCCCCATGACCCCAAAGGCGAAGAAAGTTGTCTAAATCATACATCATTGGAAAGCTTATGGTGTGAGGATTACAATGCATGCTTTCATTAGGATGTACAAGAGCTCATTTTCTTATTTTGACTATTTAAACATCACACGTGCTGTCATTTTAAGCGTATGGGGAATGGGCCGGTTTGCACAGATCAGGCCCCCATGACCCCAAAGGCGAAGAAAGTTGTCTAAATCATACATTATTTGAAAGCTTATGGTGTGAGGAGTACAATGCATGCTTTGATTAGGATGTACAAGAGCTCATTTTCTTATTTTGACTATTTAAACATCACACATGCTGTCATTTTAAGCGCATGCGGAATAACCCGGTTTGCACAGATCCGGCCCCCATTGCCCCAAAGGCGAATGATGTTGTGTAAATCATACATCATTTGAAAGCTTATGGTGTGAGGATTACAATGCATGCATTGATAAGGATGTACAAGAAGTCATTTTCTTATTTTGACTATTTAAACATCACACGTGCTGTCATTTTAAGCGTATGGGGAATGGGCCGGTTTGCACAGATCAGGCCCCTATGACCCCAAAGGCGAAGAAAGTTGTCTAAATCATACATTATTTGAAAGCTTATGGTGTGAGGAGTACAATGCATGCTTTGATTAGGATGTACAAGAGCTCATTTTCTTATTTTGACTATTTAAACATTACACGTGCTGTCATTTTAAGCGTATGCTGAATAACCCGGTTTGCACAGATCCGGCCCCCATTGCCTCAAAGGCGAATGATGTTGTGTAAATCATGCATTATTTGAAAGCTTATGGTGTGAGGAGTACAATGCATGCTTTGATTAGGATGTACAAGAAGTAATGTCCTTATTTTGACTATTTAAACATCACATGTGCTGTCATTTTAAGCGCATGCCGAATAACCCGGTTTGCACAGATCAGGCCCCCATTGCCCCAAAGGCGAAGAAAGTTGTCTAAATCATACATCATTTGAAAGCTTATGGTGTGAGGATTACAATGCATGCATTGATAAGGATGTACAAGAAGTCATTTTCTTATTTTGACTATTTAAACATCACACGTGCTGTCATTTTAAGCGTATGCCGAATAACCCGGTTTGCACAGATCCGGCCCCCATTGCCCCAAAGGCGAATGATGTTGTGTAAATTATACATCATTTGAAAGCTTATGTTGTGAGGATTAAAATGCATGCTTTGATAAGGATGTACAAGAAGTCATTTTCTTATTTTGACTATTTAAACATCACACGTGCTGTCATTTTAAGCGTATGGGGAATGGGCCGGTTTGCACAGATCAGGCCCCCATGACCCCAAAGGCGAAGAAAGTTATCTAAATCATACATTATTTGAAAGGCTATGGTGTGAGGATTACAATGCATGCTGTGATTAGGATGTACAAGAGCTCATTTCCTTATTTTGACTATTTAAACATCACATGTACTGTCATTTTCAGCGCATGCCGAATAACCCGGTTTGCACAGATCCGGCCCCCATTGCCCCAAAGGCAAAGAAAGCTCCAAAAAAAGATTCAGGAACAACACACCAGAAGGAAAACAATATATCTCACTCATTCCCAAGTCACAAATGCAGCACCTAGAAACAGACTTTAAGGAAACACATTGGGGTAATGTTGTAAAGGATAAAAATTGTGAACAAGCATGCAATGACCTACTGGATACCATCAAAGGTCTATTATCCAAATACACCAAAAACATTCCTCGCAGACAGAGAAAGCGAACATTGCCCTGGTTTAACACCTTATTATTAAAACTTATTAAGCAAAGGGATGCAGCCCTGAAAAAATCACTTAAGTCTGGTCTAGTTACGGACCGCCTGTTATACACAGGCCTTAGGAACAAGGCCACATCAGAATTTAGGAAGGCCAGAGCAAACTACTTTCTTGATATTATAAAACAAGCAAAAGGTAACTCAAAGTTATTATGGAGAACTATTGATCAACTCTCAGGAAAAGAACGCAAAGAGACTGTACCCCTTAATCTTAAAATAAATGACACATTGCAAAATGATAGTCTAATAATTGCAAATAGTTTTAATGATTATTTTATTAACTCTGTTTTAGAATTGGGTGGCAGCACATCAGCTCCTTGTCCGTCAACCAATCTAGACAGATCTCAATTCTGTGTTCAAAATTGTGCAATCTCTGTCTTGGATTTTAATATTATAGATGAAGTAAAAATAAATAAAATTTTATCAACTATATCCACCTCCAAAGCTAAAGACATCTGGGGCATGGACACCTTTCTCCTAAAGAAATTTAAAGATGTCTTAACTACTCCCATAGCTCATATAGTAAACAAGTCCTTGGAGGAAAACTATTTTCCTAATGTACTAAAAACAGCTATAGTGACTCCTATCTTTAAAGCTGGGGACAAACAGGATGTCACTAATTATAGACCCATTAGTATTTTGCCGGCCATTTCAAAAATAATAGAAAAAACAGTTGCTGAACAGCTTGTGGAGCATTTAAACACAAAAAAACTCATGCACCCCATGCAGTTTGGTTTTAGAGCCAACCACTCAACCGACACTGCATGCTGCTATTTTATAGAACACATCAAGGCAAATCTTGATAATGGAGGAGTGGTGGGTGCTGTGTTCTTAGACCTTCGCAAGGCTTTTGACACAGTCAATCATCCAGTACTCCTCTCAAAGTTGGCGTGCTTTCAGCTGGCTCCAGGTGTACTAAACTGGATAGAGTCCTATCTATTAAATAGGGCCCAATGTGTTAAGATAAATGATAAAATATCTTCCTTAAAAGCTTGCTCTATGGGGGTGCCACAAGGTTCCATATTGGGACCTTTGTTGTTCAGCACTTACATAAATGATCTTCCATCTGTATGTGAGGGTGTGGAGATACTGATGTATGCTGACGACACTGTATTATTTACACACGGCAAAGATCCGGTACAGGTGGCCAGCAAATTGACTCAAACACTAACTAAGGTCTCAATGTGGTTAAAAACCTCCTGTCTCACACTAAATACCAACAAAACTGTCACAATGTATTTTCACAATAGATTTAAACTAAATGTTGTTCCAGACATATATGTTGATGGAACAAAGCTAAATAATGTTGATGAGTTTAAATATTTAGGTGTGACCTTAGATTCTACTCTTAGTTTTAAGAAACACATTAAAAAGCTGGGTAATACTGTAAAGTATAGCATATCAAATTTTAGACATATCCGTAACTCTCTGAGTATTGATGCTGCTGTGACTTATGTCAATGCTATGATCATGTCCCACCTGCATTATTGTTTATCAAGCTGGTCCCAGGCCAACAAGACTGTCTTAAAATCCATTGATTCACTATACAAGCAGGCCCTGAAGGTCCTAGATAGAAGATCTTTTCAGTACCACCATTGTCCTATACTGAGCAAGTATAATATGCTCAGCCTTGAAAACATCATACAATTTTCTGATCTGCGGCTAATCCATAAAATTATTCACAATGCAGCACCCCCACCCCTAAGAACATTTGTTCAACCCTGCTCTGAATTGATGAGCAGAACGTCAAGATCCACCATTAGGGGTGATTGTAGTCTCCCAATCCGACGAACTGCTTTTGCTCAGTCAGCCTTCTCCTTCAGGGCAACCAAAACATGGAATAGTCTACCCAGTAACTTAAAAAGTATTACTGATTATCAGGCCTTCTCAAGGGGTGTGAAAAAATGGATATTAACCAACCAGTCTTGTCAACATTAATCATATGTTTTTAAAATATGACTCACACTGTATGCCATTTTAGTGTGTGTGTGTGTGTGTGTGCGTGTGTGTGTGTGTGTGTGTGTGTGTGTGTGTGTGTGTTTGACCTATGGCCTATGGATGTGCTTACTTGTTTATATCTTGTCTATGTTATTGTATTTTAATATTTGTTTTACCTGTCCAGGGACTGCAGATGGAAATTAGCTATATAGCTATAATCTGGCACAAGCCATCTTTTTACTTCTGTAATCAATGTGTATTGTGCATGGTCCCTGCTGAACTAAACTAAATAAACTAAACTAAACTAAACCCGGTTTGCACAGATCAGGCCCCCATTGCCCCAAAGGCGAAGAAAGTTGTCTCAATCATACATTATTTGAAAGCTTATGGTGTGATGATTACAATGCATGCTGTGATTAGTATGTACAAGAGCTCATTTTCTTATTTTGACTATTTAAACATCACACGTGCTGTCATTTTAAGCGTGTGGGGAATGGGCCGGTTTGCACAGATCAGGCCCCCATGACCCCAAAGGCGAATGATGTTGTGTAAATCATACATCATTTGAAAGCTTATGGTGTGAGGATTACAATGCATGCATTGATAAGGATGTACAAGAGCTCATTTTCTTATTTTGACTATTTAAACATCACACATGCTGTCATTTTAAGCGCATGCGGAATAACCCGGTTTGCACAGATCCGGCCCCCATTGCCCCAAAGGCGAATGATGTTGTGTAAATCATACTTCACTTGAAAGCTTATGGTGTGAGGATTACAATGCATGCATTGATAAGGATGTACAAGAGCTCATTTTCTTATTTTGACTATTTAAACATTACACGTGCTGTCATTTTAAGCGTATGCTGAATAACCCGGTTTGCACAGATCCGGCCCCCATTGCCTCAAAGGCGAATGATGTTGTGTAAATCATACATTATTTGAAAGCTTATGGTGTGAGGATTACAATGCATGCATTGATAAGGATGTACAAGAAGTCATTTTCTTATTTTGACTATTTAAACATCACACGTGCTGTCATTTTAAGCGCATGCGGAATAGGCCGGTTTGCACAGATCCGGCCCCCATTGCCCCAAAGGCGAATGATGTTGTGTAAATCATACTTCACTTGAAAGCTTATGGTGTGAGGATTACAATGCATGCATTGATAAGGATGTACAAGAAGTCATTTTCTTATTTTGACTATTTAAACATCACATGTGCTGTCATTTTAAGCGCATGCCGAATAACCCGGTTTGCACAGATCCGGCCCCCATTGCCCCAAAGGCGAAGAAAGTTGTCTAAATCATACATTATTTGAAAGCTTATGGTGTGAGGAGTACAATGCATGCTTTGATAGGGATGTACAAGAGCTCATTTTCTTATTTTGACTATTTAAACATCACACGTGCTGTCATTTTAAGCGTATGGGGAATGGGCCGGTTTGCACAGATCAGGCCCCCATGACCCCAAAGGCGAATGATGTTGTGTAAATCATACATCATTTGAAAGCTTATGGTGTGAGGATTACAATGCATGCATTGATAAGGATGTACAAGAAGTCATTTTCTTATTTTGACTATTTAAACATCACACGTGCTGTCATTTTAAGCGTATGGGGAATGGGCCGGTTTGCACAGATCAGGCCCCCATGACCCCAAAGGCGAAGAAAGTTGTCTAAATCATACATTATTTGAAAGCTTATGGTGTGAGGATTACAATGCATGCTTTGATTAGGATGTACAAGAGCTCATTTTCTTATTTTGACTATTTAAACATCACACGTGCTGTCATTTTAAGCGTATGCTGAATAACCCGGTTTGCACAGATCCGGCCCCCATTGCCCCAAAGGCGAATGATGTTGTGTAAATCATACATTATTTGAAAGCTTATGGTGTGAGGAGTACAATGCATGCTTTGATTAGGATGTACAAGAGCTCATTTTCTTATTTTGACTATTTAAACATCACACGTGCTCTCATGAAGGGCCTGCATAGTTAGTTTTCATCTAAACATGCTCACTTTTAAAGGTATGGACCAAGTCACATATGGGCATCTATGGTTTCTAAATCATAAATTATTTTAAAACCAGTGTTTTCACAATCAAAATGTATTCCATGCCTACATCATGACATAACATGTTACATGTCGTTATTATTGTCTATTAAGTCCTCAGTAAGGACTAAAGTAGGCCCAGTTTTATAGGGTCTATATCTACAAGAAATTCAGCTTTGGTAATACAGTATGTATTAAATTCTGTAAATATTAAGGCTGTAATTAAAATATTCAATAAAGTAGGCCTATGGTTGAGCCCTTTGTTAAAAAATAGCCCTAAATTATTGTGACTGTGCTGCCAAAATCAAGAAAAAGACCCTTAGGGCTATTGGCATTATATTTAAGCTGCAGAAATGCATTTGACAGTCAGGCAAGTAGCATTCTGTTTTTACTTCGAAACTGCCGTGGTAAGCTTTATCGACTATGTTTCATACTGGCTGGCACCCCAATAACATGTAAGGTGAGACAAACACATTTGCCATTATCGAGAGATATATGCTTAGTATGCAGAAGAGTTACGAGTTTGACGTTCAGATATATGTATTTATGCATAATAAATATTACGAGTTTGACGTTCCGCACGCTGTCGTGATATTAATATTTATTTATGTTCGTAAACCACTGTTGGTCTGCGTCAGTCTCGGTGCTTTTGTTTTGAAGAAAATGCTAACATTTAGCCGTTTTCGATAGCACCTTTCCATGTCCGGTTTGAACGTTCTAATTTCGCTAGGTTCACACTGCTATGGTTGGTAGGTTTATGTGCCTTTCATGTGCACTAGGAAGTAAAAAAAAAAAGTGAAAAGCCCGGGAAAGATGCTCATGTGCGTTATCGGATCACATGAGTCGATGTAGCCTATTCTGTCGTTGTACACCTTCCAGCTCTTTTGTAAGACTTGTTTTGGCTCGCAGATCGTGTAAGAAATAAAACGGAAGCAGACTTAATTTCAAGAACAACGTTAGCAGAGGAAAAACAACATGTCTGAAGTTGTTACTGATGATCAAGACCCGTGTCGTTGTTCTATTTGTTTGGATTCACTGAAGGATCCCTCCACCATTCCATGTGGACACAGCTACTGCATGAAGTGCATCAGTGGTTTCTGGGACCAGAAGGGAGAGTACAGCTGCCCTCAATGCAGAGAGACGTTTACTACACGGCCTGTCCTGAAGAAAAACACCATCCTAGCTGAACTGGTGATGTACAAAATGAATAGCAGGGGGTCTCACACTACTCTTGCTGTTCCTCCTCCTCCTGCTGCTGTTGCTGCGACTTCTTCGTATGCTGGACCAGGGGACGTGGAGTGTGACTTCTGCACTGTGTTGAGTACTTGTTACTCTTCTATAAAATAAAACGGTGAGGCTTGTTTACCTGATGAGACACATTGTATGAGGCTTTTATTGCCGCTCACATACTACAGACTGCCGTAGGCAAAACATATCGAACACTGAGTCAATGCGCTCCTCATAGGGTAAACCAATCGATCACAGAACATTCGAACAATATACTACATCCTCCCTTTTTAAGCATGAGAATCATATTTAACTTTACTGTAGTTCTGCGTCTTTAAATTATCATTTTAAGAATTACTACAAGATATAACATTTGCCCTAAGCATTTTAAATTACATTCTTATACTGTACAAACAACCAGTGGATCACATGGCATACAATTCATTTAAAAACATTCTATCATTCATAGTCTTTCATTCACATTTGTCTTTCTGTTCTTTTTTTTTCTTTTTTTCAAGACACAAATGATGTTTTTTTGTTTTGTTTTTTTCATATGTCTGTTCTTATTTTATTTTTTTTCAAAGACACAGATGATTCTTTTTTTTTTTTTTTTTTTTTCATGTGTCTGTCCTTTTTTTTTTTTTTTTTCAAAGACAGTTGATATATATACATATTTTCAGTCTCTCTGTGGAAGAAAAATTGGGTAAGTATTCATCTCATTAAACAAGAACAAGTATACATAAACAAAGTCAGAACTTGACTTATCTGTAGGCAGGACTCAAGTGTTATTTCAACTCATAGTCCTTGAACCTTGCAGGAATCTTCACGAGTCTCCCACTTCTGGTGCTGTAGGTGGGCGCAGCTGGAGTGGGACTGGATGGTTCACAGGCTGGTGTGCGTTGGTCTCGCTGGGCCTGTGATGCGCTGTCCTCTCTCTGTGAAGCGATGGGCTGCTCTGGAAGATCGTCGTCGTCCTCTCGATGAAGACTGGGGTGGATTCTCCGCAGATGACGTCGATTTCTCCGGAACGTGACACCACTGGGTGTCTGGACGTTGTATGCACGTGGTTCCTCTCGCTTGTGCAGGACTGTAGCTGGTTCCCAGCCACGACGTGTTGACATGTGCACTGTAGTGCCAGGAGCAAACTCTGGCAATGTCTTTGTGTTGTGGTTGTAGTAGTGCACTTGCCTGGCTTGTAGGTCTTTCAGCCGTGAGTGGAATCCGTGTGGCACAGCTGGTTGCAGAACAGCTGTGGAGGTCGGCAGGGTGCTTCGCAGTACTCTTCCCATCAGGACTTGTGCTGGTGAAAACTCTGTTCCAGTCACTGGAGTGTTGCGGAGTGACAGGAGAGCTAAGTGCGGGTCTGTGCCGGCCTGTGTTGCTTTCTTAAGTGCATGTTTCACAGTCTTTACCATTCTCTCTGCCAGGCCGTTCGACTGTGGATATCCAGGGCTGGAGTGGATGAGTTTTATGCCCCACGACGATGCAAACTGTCGCATTTCAGAGCTGGCGAAAGGGACGTGATCGCTTACCAGCTCCTTCGGGATTCCATGTCTGGCGAAGATGGTCTTCATTTTGCGTATGACTGTGTGGGCGGTTTTGTCAGGTAAGTTGAGCACTTCTGGGTATTTTGACATGTAGTCCACCATCAGGAGATATGACTGTCCGTGTAGCTCAAAGATGTCTGCACCAATCTTCAGCCATGGCAGCTCAGGTATCTCGTGTGGAATCAGGGGTTCTTTCTGATTTTGTGGCTGGTGTTGTTGGCATGGGCGGCATTTCTCCACCTGGTTTTCGATGTCGTGCTTCATACCTGGCCAGTACATCACCTTTCTTGCGTGCGCTTTCGACCGCAGTATCCCCTGGTGTGCGAGGTGCAGTCTGTCAAGCATCTGCTGCTTCACACTCTGTGGGATCACAATCTTGTCACCAGTCATCAGGATGCCATCCCTGATGCTGATGTTGTGTCGCATCGACCAGTACCGGTGTAGGTTGGTGGGAACACTGCGCTGTCGCCTCGGCCAGCCTTTCTTGTGTAGCTCAATCACCTGTTGCAGTGTGCTGTCTGTTGCCGTGGCCCCCTTGAGCTTTGAGAGTGTGTCTTCGTCGAGTGCGGCTGTGGCCTCCATTGCGTGCACTACTCTCTCCTCGAACAGGTCTTCCTTCACGTCATCCTTGCAGTCACTGACAACAGCGCGGGACAGGGTATCTGCGACGTGCATCTCCTTGCCTGCTGTGTAGACGATTCTCAGGTCATAGCGTTGGAGCTGCAATAGCATGCGCTGGAGTCGTGCTGGTGCCTTGCTCAGGTGTTTTTTGAAGATGACTTCTAGGGGCTTATGGTCAGATTGTACAGTCACTGTGTTGCCATAGACATACTGGTGAAAGCGTTTGGTGGAAAAGACTATTGCCAGCAGCTCTTTCTCTATCTGAGCATAATTCTTCTCAGAGTCTGTGAGTGCTCGTGATGCATAAGACAGTGGCCTACCTTCCTGCAGCAGACAGGCGCCGAGTCCGTCTTTCGATGCGTCGCACTGTATGGTGAGTGGCTTGCTCTGGTCGTAGAACTGGAGTACTGGGGCTTGCATGAGGGCGGTCTTGAGCTTCTCCAATGCAGCGGTGTGTTGGTGGCTCCAGTGCCAGGCAGCGTCCTTTCGTAGCAGCTCTCTGAGTGGGCTTGTGATGCTGGCTTCATTTGGGATGTATTGGCAGAGGTACCTTGTCATTCCCAGCAGTCTCTGTAGTGCTTTCTTGTCGTCTGGCTGCGGCATGTCTCTGATGGCGAACACCTTGGACTCGTCCGGCTTCACTCCCTTCGTGGTGACTACATGGCCCATGTATTTGACTGAGTCCACTTTGTACTGTATTTTGTCTTTGTTGAATTTGATGTTGTTTTTCTGTGCAGTGTCCATTACTTTTTGTAGAATGGCATCATGCTCTTCTTCAGACGCAGCGGCGATGATCATGTCGTCTGCAATGATGTGCACTCCTTCAATGTTGCCGAATGTCTCACAGTTCTTTTGCTGGAAAACCTCGCTGGCGGACTTGATGCCAAAAGGAAGTCTCTTAAAGCGAAACCTGCCCCACGGTGTGCTGAATGTGCAGAGCATCGATGAGGGCTGGTCCAGACTCACTTGCCAGTATCCGTCCTTTTCGTCTAGGATGGAGAAGATGGTTTTCCCTGACAGCCGGTGTAGTACTTCTTCTGGGGTTGGTATTGAGAAGTGCTGTCTCTTGATCGCCTCATTCAGGTCTCGAGGGTCCAAGCACACCCTGAGTGTCCCGTTTTTCTTCTCTGTGATGACAAGGCTATTTACCCATTCTGTGGGCTCCGTCACTGGTGCGATGACATCTCTTTCGACGAGGTCTTGTAGCGTCGTTTTCAGACGGTCCATGACAGCGATGGGGATTTTTCTGCAGCCGTGCACAACTGGGGCCACATGTGGGTCTGTGTGGATGTGGTGCACCCCAGGAAACTGTCCCAGCCCACTGAAGACGGAGGGGTAGGCGTCCACTAGCTCCTCTTTCGTGGCTGGTGCTTTGAGTGCGATGGTCTGCATTCTTTTCACCAGCTGCAGCTGTTCACATGCGTCTCGGCCCAGGATCGGAGTGGAGGAGTGCTTGGTGATGAAGAACAGAAGATCTGTCGTCGTTCTGGCCACATCGCAGGTAAGTCTCACGGTGCCCTCCGGCTTCAGACGTGTTCCTCCATAGGCGACGAGTGTGATGTGTGTGGGTTGCAGCTGATGAGGACCCGGAATCTTCTGCAAAATGCTCAGAGGTAGCACATTTGCATCTGCCCCAGTGTCCAATTTAAACTTGACCTCTGTGTATTTTATGTTGGCTGTTGTGTACCACGAATTATCTTGTTGAGTGCGTTTGGGTTGGGTACAGGACATTGTAGATATGAACAGTGACTCTACCTCAAGATCGTGCACGCCCCGGGCAGTGGCTCCTCTGTCTTGTGTTGACGCACACATCTTCGCGTAGTGGTTCTTCTTGTTGCAGTTGTGGCAGATGACACCGAATGCTGGACACTGACGAGGTTTGTGCGCCCCGCCGCACTTTCTGCATTTGTTTACACTGCTCGCTGACTGTGCCTTCCTCTCAGGTGGTCGTGACATTTTTTTCATGGCGACTCTCCCCTTGTCGTAGCTGGCAGACACCTTGTGAAGAGCCTCTACGGATGCCTCTGGCTGCGCCGATCTCATGGCTCGCATCTGTGATCTCGTAACTTCAGCAGCTCTACAGATATCAACAGCTTTATCTAGAGTTAAGTCCGTTTCACGCAGTAATCGCTCCTTCACGCGAACGTCTGGCACAGAAAACACTAGCTTGTCTCTTATCATGTCATTCTCAGTTTGTCCAAATTCACAGTTCTTACATTTTTGGCGAAGTTCAGTCACGAACTGGTCTACGTTGACTCCCTCAGACATCGGTAGTGACCAGAACTGATGGCGCTCAAATACAATGTTCTTTTTCGGAATGCAATACTTTCTGAAGGCATCCAATATGTGTTTCACCGTTAGCTCACCGGGCTGTCCATCCTCACCCGCTTCGACAAACACGTCCATTGTGTTGTAGATCTCGAGCGCTTCCTCGCCGACCGTATGCAGCATAATGGCTATCTTCACTGGTTCAGCTTTTGTGTCCGCTCCCGTAGCCGTCATATACAGCTGAAACCGTTGCTCCCATCGGCGCCAATTCTCGCTGATGTTGCCGGTTAGCACTAGCGGTGCTGGAGGTTTAAACTGGTCCATTGTAGCTAGCTAACGTTAACGTACGTTCGATCACTTGAAGACGTTAAACTAAACTTTTCTTTTCTACAGCGGAGGATCTACCGAAAACTATTGTAGTCTCGCGTCTCATGTAGAGTAAGAAAAGACCACTTCTGACACCATGTTGAGTACTTGTTACTCTATAAAATAAAACGGTGAGGCTTATTTACCTGGTGAGACACTTTGTATGTGACATTTATTGCCGCTCACATACTACAGACTGCCGTAGGCAAAACATATCGAACACGGAGTCAATGCGCTCCTCATAGGGTAAAGCAATCGATCACAGAACATTCTAAGAATATACTACACACTGAAAGAAAACTGAAAGCTGTCAAGTCCTGTCTGGTGTGCCTGGTGTCTCTCTGTCAGACACACGTAGAGCCTCACAACAGCATCCCTGCCTTGAAGAATCACAAACTGGTCCAGGCCTCCACACACCTGCAGCAGAAGATCTGCTCTCAGCACAACAAGCTGATGGAGGTGTTTTGTCTAGCTGACCAGAAGTGTGTCTGCATCTTATGCACCATGGACACACACAAGGGCCATGACACAGTCTCAGCTGCCGCACAGTATGAAGAGGGACAGGTGAGTGAGGACTGAATAGCAACATACAGTATTTTGCAAAATATGTAAGTTAATGCAATGCATATTACTACAAGATCAAAGACGTGCAAAATGAAATTGTCATTTAGTGTAACGGATATCTTCTGCTGACTAACTGTAAAAATCACGACTCTTTTTATTTTATTTTTCCCCAGTGAATTCATGAAAGCCTCGGTTGTCATCCATTCACTTGAAACAATTTAAAAATTAGGGCATATGTTTTTTTTTGTTTTTTTTTACCGTTACAGTCAGCAGAATGTATCTGTTACACTGAATGACAATGGCAGTGCACACACACACACACACACACACTCTCTAGCACCTATGGTGTGTGTGTGTGTGTGTGTGTGTGTGTGTGTGTGTCAAGGCCACCAGAATCAGCTTTAAAATAGTGGTGTGATTTTTCTGTAGTGTTAGTGGTTATATCATTCCATAAAAATAATTATATTGATCAGCCAAAGAATGAAAAAGAAACACATCACACCCATTCTTGATTCTTTATTCCAACAATTCTGCACTTCACTCATTTGTCTGCAGTTGAGAGCCTCATTTAGAGAGCCCAAAAATGGGGATGCAAATGCATCACTGCACACACACACACACACACACACACACACACACACACACCCTCTAACACCCATGGTGTGTGTGTGTGTGTGTGTGTGTGTGTGTGTGTGTGTGTGTGTGTGTGTGTGTGTGTGTGTGTGTGTGTGTGTGTGTGTGTGTGTAACTAGAAAGAGCGTCCGAAGACGACGGCCAATTTCCTGAAGAGGATCCGGTCAAAAGAGCAGGAAAGGCAGAAGCTGCTTCGAGCTGTGGACTCCTACAAGGTTGGTAACCAGTCGACTCGACTTAGTAGTATAGCTTTGTATTAGACATTCACAGTACTGATTATGAATAAAATCAACTTTTGAATTTCTTTTTTGAACTCCAATCTAAATGTAAAAAAATACGGATGAAGCCTGCAAATACTATACTTCTTTCCCAATTTCATGGGGCTTTTAATGTTTTCTTTTTTTATTATTATTATTATTAGGGGGGTGATGGTGTGCACTTTCAACTTATTGTATTTCATGTTGAGTTCTGGCCATGAAGAATTGACTTCCATTGGATTGTATTCTATTCTCCTTTATTCTACTCTGCTCTACGTAGCATTCCGCTAAAGAGGCAGAGCAGCAGAGTGAGAAGATCTTCACAGAGCTGCTGGAGTCTATTGAGAGGAGACGCTCTGAGGTGAAAGAGCTGATCAGAGCTCAGCAGAAGGCAGCGGTGAGAGACGCTGAAGATGTTTTGGAGAAACTGGAGCAGGAGCTGGCTGAGTTGAGGAGAGGACACGCTCAGTTGGAGGAGCTCTCACTTGAGGAAGACCCAGTCCTTTTCCTCCAGGTATATCCAGGAAAGACATATCATCACTAGCAGGCCTTGAGATTACGCATTGTGTTGTAGTTTACACTTTTTAATTGATGCATGTTTTCTACTGTTTGTAGAATTTTCTGGTCTTGAAGTCGTCTATATCCCAACCGACTCCCAGTATCAGTTTCAGTTCATACACGTCATTTGAGGACCTGAAAAAATCTCTATCTGACTTGAAAATTGAAGTTGAAAAACTCTGTGAGAGTGGTGTGTTGAAGATGTCTGGAAAAGGTAAGAGTTTGGCAAAGAAAAATCTTAATGAATAGAATAGTTGTTCTGGTCTACAAAAATTAAGTTCAGTTACAGAACTGTAGACTTGAGAGTGTATATTGACAATTTCTTCAGGTCTTGCATTATTTGTTTGCGGACCCACCAATTTCTCATCATGTATGTGATGTTCTTCCCATCCTGAACCCGTGCTTGTGTCCTCGCGCTTCAGTGATGTCCAGCCTCTGTGGAGAAAACAATTAAGTTTCCGCACTGTCAACACAATCACAACAACTTTTGAAGTGACATTGAGCAAGGCACCTAAAGGGCAGATTAGACTTCAGCAACTGCGTGCATCAAATGTCGCTTGGGAGTGGTCAGGAACCAGCTTTGCCTTCATGCATCTGCGTCCGAGGTCTCATGTTACCCTCACTACATTGCAAGCACTGCGGCCATTATGAAGTAATGTTTCTTTCTAGCTCAGTTAGTGAAGTATTTTCACACAAACTGCAAAGGCAATATACTGGTAACCTTATTTGACATACCCAGTCTATTTTCACATGCAAAGAATGCAGGTATAGAAACAGTTGACTTTGCCAATGTGTGTTTACATTCGGTGAACAGCTACCAGTAGTCAGACTGCAGGCATTGTGCCACGAGTGTTCAACTGATGCATTGTTTGTTACTTACATTATAGCTTTGTGTATTTACACACATTTACACACAAGGCATCAATATACAGATGTTTTTAACAGAATACAGCTTTGCTCTCGCAAACTGCCAGCATTGCGTTGCCACAAGAACAGGGAAGTAGCGAGACGACCAATCACTGCGCCTTTTTGTCTGCGTCCTCCGTGTCCGTCCGACGGATAGTCAGGATTTTTTCGAGGCACTCGACGCAGAGCCTCTGCATGGGGGGCGTGGTCGCGCACAGACACAGGACGGACGGCTGCAGAGGCTATGCGTCCAAAGCATAAATCAGGCTTAACGCAAGCCAGACTAAATGTGAGATCATACAGGATGTGAATATTTAGTCTGGCCCTGATCAATGAGACATCGGAAGATTGTTGAAGGGAACAACCCGTTGTTTTTCAAACCGTGTATGTGCCTACAGGCCAACGCTCTGACCAAAAGCCCCACCCGATTTGCATCCAAAGATTAAAAACAAATGTCCTGCGTTGTGATTGGTCCGCCAGTTTCAGGGCCTGAGGCGTTGTCTGAGGCTAGACAAAATATAATTTTGGCCGCTGGCGAGTGGGGCTAGTTTACTAGGCTAACCTAACGCCACATTGCTCCAGGGTTCTGTAACCAAAACCCTGTAAAATAACTGTAAATCGTTTTGGATAACCTCGTCAGCCTAATGTAATGCTGCGGTCACACCGCCGGCGTTGAAAGAGCTACAACGTTGCTGACTCCTACCTGGAAAGCACAGGTCAGGGGCGTTGAACGAGGCAAAAGATTCAACCTGAAGCGTTCGACCAAGAATCTCAACCAACCGAAGCTTGTGTTTAGAAAAATGTGAACATTCCATTGGCTGACGGCTGCTGGCGCCGAGCTCATTAAATATTTTTAGCTGAATTTCAACTTCTGACGCCCTTGGCTTTTGATGCTTTTGACTCTAGACAGGCTTTGCGGCTTTTTACGCTTCTGTCGCCTGCTGTCCCATACAAAGTCAATTACTTCCGCATCTTTCCAGGCGTTCAGCGCTGGCGGTGTGACCGCGCGGTAATGGTGTACTGTATGTACAGTATATCACAAAAGTGAATACACCCCTCACAGTTTTGCAGATTTTTGAGTATATCTTTTCATAGGAAAACATTACAGAAATGTTACTTTGACACAATGATTTGCTTTAGATGGTGTCAAGCATGTGTGGTGGTAAACAAGTGAGTTGTACAAAAAAGGTGTATCCTCTCATAAGCCAAGTATGGTAGTGGGACTGACATGGTTTGGGGATGCATGAATGCTGTCAACATTGGCAATCTGAAATACACCTAAAAGAAACATGCATGTCAACATGCACTGTGACTACTGAAGCAGATCATGATATTCTCCATAGGATTGCATTCAAATCTCACACCAATCTATTTAAGCCAGATGCAGACTCAACATTTAAAAGCTCAATGCAAAGAAAGGTTGAAACGCACACTGATGACCTCCCTTGTCATCCCTTTTCATTTCGAGACGATTCGAGCCAACATAGCCCCTTCTCTACCGGATTTTAATCTGGGGTGTACTCACTTTTGTGAGTACATGTTCAAACATTAATGGCTGTATTTTGTTTTTTTTTCTGAGTGAACAAGAAATTTAAGCGGTTAAATATGTTGTTAAAAGGTCACTAATCATTGTGTCAAAGTTACATTTCTGTAATGCTTTCCTATGAAAAGATATACTCAAACATCTGCAAAACTGTGAGTGGTGTATTCACTTTCGTGATATACTGTAATGCAATGTACAGTTCATCCACTACCACTACAGAGTTCCTCAAAACCTTCTCCTCAGGTCTTCATTATTCCCCCCAATCAAAAAATCTGAAACTGAGCTGTAGAACGCTATACAGTATGTTCTCTATTTAAAATAAATTGTTAGGCATTTTTATTATTATTGTTTTAAATGTTGAATGTATTTATGTACTGGTTTAATGTTCGGTGAGTTTTATCTATATACGTACTGTACATGTTTTAATATCAATCTGTGAATCTGTGTGTGTTTAATTCTGAAAATATATACAGTGTAGTGTATGCATGTTATCACATGGCCAGCTGTTTCCTGTGTCCTTTTTGCTACTTCCTGTTTCCTCCTCTCTCTTTCTCTAGCGGCGATATTGGAAATCATCAAGTCACCGGAGCCAAAGACCAGGCAGGACTTCTTAAAGTGTGAGTAGCAGATATCCAAAGACCAGGGGCCTGTACCACGAAGCTGGTTTTCTGGCTTATCGGGGTGACTTCGAGAGTAACTTTGTCTCGTGCAGCATATGCTTCTGGTTAACCCATACTACGAAAGGTGGATATGTTTGACGGGATGTATTACTGCCATGGCAATTTACTCTACATCTCAAACCTGGCATTGGCAGTTTATGTTCTTGGTTAAGATGGGGTTGAACTACTCTTTGGCTGAAATTTCGAAACAGATTGGTCCGAGGAGTATAGGCCGCGTACGTATAGGCGCACAACACATGTGGAAATTATTCCGCTCCTTCTGATGAACCTTCAGTGAAAATAACGCACACGAGCTGGTTGGTAATGTCATGTCACTTCATACTTACGTACAAGACATCGCCAGTAGTTGTTTTTGTTGGTGGACACTGTCGCCTGGTAATGTTAGTTATTAATAATAATTAAGATTAAATTATGCAAAAGGCTAAGCGCACGCCGATTCAGCGGATAAAAGTAAAATAAGTGTAGTTTTCTTTTTTTTTGAAGAACAATCAACCCCCACACATACAAACAAAAACAAAAATACAAAGACCAATAAAAACTACACATCAAACAGCAAATGCTAAATACAAGACAAAATTAAATGGACGTATCCACAGCCAGACATGGCATATGAATCGTGCTCATGTCCCATTTAAGCGTTGGAATCAGGAATAAGTTGAGATATCAGGCTTGTTGACATATTCAAGGAGTGATCCCCAAAGACTCATAAACATTCCATTTCTACCAATCATCGAGTGTCTGTTTTTTTCTAGTTTGAGAAAATAGAGAATGTCCTTGATCCAACGGGTGTGTGAGGGTGGTACAGAAGATTTCCTGTTCAGAACAATCGGTGGTCTCGCCAGTAGGGTGGCAAAAGCAAGAACATCTTTCTTAGATTTCACAAAGGAAGCCAAAGAATATGTGGGGGGATATGATTGCAGTATTTAAAATAATCTTGGTTCATAGTTTGTTATTTTACAAATGTAATGAAACAAGATATGATGGGCCTTGGCATAGGGTAAAAATGCAAATATTTTATTAGTATCATAATTTACTATAGGCTACATGACTGGTATGTAACATTTTATTATTATTACTATATGTGACCAATATGTAACATGTCTCTCAAACCACCAGACTGCTTCGATCTCACCCTGGATCCAAACACAGCACACAAAGAGATCTCTCTGTCTGAGGGGAACAAGATGGCGACGCGTGGTGAGGCCCAGTCCTACCCAGATCATCCATACCGATTCCGAGGCACTGAGCAGGTGCTGTGTGAACAGGGCTTTTGTAGACGCGCTTACTGGGAGGTGGAGCTGGATCTGAAGAAGGGTGAAAACGTTCAAGTTGCAGTAGCCTATAAAAGTACAACCAAGAGGATCTCTCGTGGGTATAGCTATTACGATCATTACGAGTATAGTGATAATGCGTTTGATTGGTTCCTCAGATGTAGGCTTGCAGATTACTCCCACTGGAGTAGCTATGACGACATTTTCTACGCTACTGCCCCCTGTAGGATTGGAGTGTATGTGGATTACAGGGCAGGCAATTTGTCCTTCTACAACGTGTCTGACAACATGACCCTTATCCGTACGGTTTCCAAGTCCTTCAGTGAGCCCGTTTATCCTGGCTTCTGGCTGGGTAAGGATGCCTCTGTCAAACTTCTGTAAATGAATGCTCAAACCATGCACATGCCATTGCAAAGAAAGACAGAAAAAAAACATTGGCCTATAAAAAAGGAGTGCGGATGAAGGAGCCCAAGATATTGTGGGAAGATGGGGCACCCACTCTGATGTAGAGTAAATAAATACATTTAAGAAAGCATACTAATCCTTTGACACGTCAGGAGAGTAGTGGCTACTGGCTACTCGTGTTTTGCCGGGTGTGATGTCATGTATCTCCCATGGCATCCATTAGAAAGGGAATGGGGAAACTCTAAAGGGGATCTTTGGTTAAGACGTTATATCTATTTTATCATATCCATTTATGGTATAACAATGTATGTGCTGGTCGTTATATCTATTTTTTGGTGGGCAAAAAATGTTAGAATTTACCAATAATCCATCATGTAGTTATATGGCCCCGGCCCACAGTTCGAGAATCACTAGACAGAATCCCTTATCGCAGGGTAACCAACCTCTTCCAACTTGGGGACCACTTGAAATTTATTTGCCGTTTCCTTTATTTGTGTTAAGCGTTATATGTGGAGATAAGTTGGGCGTTGTGTGGAGCCTAAATGTTCAGAACCAACTACCGGTAATAATTCATTATGATCCGTATTTTCTTATTGGTGTTTACAAATACTGTACAATGTATTTGCAAAATGATCATCATAAAGAGTCATGATTATACACTATACCTGTTAATGGATGTTGATATATTGATTATACACCTGTACATGTTTTTTTCATTTTCACACACACACACACACACACACACACACACACACACACTGTCCCTCACATACAGTAAATAAATGATAAGAATGGAATGGTAACACTTTATTTTCAGGATACATCTCTTAGCACTAATGCATACAATGTTAATCCTGCATAAGTAACTTGTAGGGCATGTACTAAGCTAACGCTAAGGCCTACAAGGTCCTTACTAAGGTTAAATTGGTAATAAATCCCTTATTGTGCATGAACAAGACATTTGCGAATACATGCCTAACAAATGTTTGATTTTGCTTTGTATATGCCTTACAAGTTACTTATACAGGTACATTGTATGTATTTGTGCTAATAGATGTATCCCTAAAATAAAGTGTTACCAATGGAATCTGATAGATGACTTATACTGTTTTTTACATAAGCATATACATTTGTGTCTAGATAATCATTTCATTTTCATTGTCTTATGCTCAAACTGATGAGAATTGTGTATGTTTTCTGAATTTATTGCCTTCATTTCACAAACTGTTGCCATTGACACACATGACTCTGTTTTGGTCTGTGTTGGATGTTATTAAAAATCCCTTTCGCTGAAACTTTTTGTCGAGTGTGTTCGTGGGTCCAGATTCACCTGTTCCTGTATGAAAACCGTGATCAGCCCAGCCTTATTGGTGCATATTTAATCAAGCACATATAGTATGTAGTGAAAACCCACCTGGGAAACTCCCATTTTCATTGTGACACAGCACTCCACATCACACAAGTGTTCACTGCACACAACAAAATTGCATTTATGCCTCACCCGTGCAAGGGGACAGCCCCAAATGATGCCTTAAGGGCAGGACGGTACCATGCTTAGGGTACCTCAGTCATGGTGGAGGATGGGCGAGAGCACTGGTTAATTACTCTCCCCACCAACCTTAAGGGTCGGGAGTCGAACCAGCAACCTTTGGGCTACAAGTCTGACGTAGCCAAACCGCTTACCCATGACTGATATACACATACACTGTGTACAACAGTAACTACTGTAGGAACTGGCTTCACTTGAAGATCTCTGCAGCCTGTAAAACATGCAGTGCTATCTGTAATCCACTTGGTGGCAGTACAGTGCAGAGAGGAGAGGAGTGTGTAGATTTCCCAGTCAAATCCCATTGGGAAACTCCAACTCCCATTTGTCATTGTGACACAGCATTCCACAGCACACAAGTGAACACTGCACACAACGAAATTGCATTTTATGCCTCACCCGTGCAAGAGGGCAGCCTTCAGTGGCTCCCCATGGGGAGCAGTGCGGTGGGACGGTACCATGCTCAGGGTACCTCAGTCATGGAGGAGGATGGGGGAGATCACTGGTTGATTACTCCCCCCACCAACCTGGCGGGTCGGGAGTCGAACCGGCAACCTCTGGGATGCAAGTCTGACGCCCTAACCGCTCACCCATGACTGCTCTAAAATCATTTCCCCAGTGAGGCCTCGTGAACAGCATCACACAACACAAGGGGTGCATTCCAATATGCGGACTCCTGTTCTCCACTTCTGCTTGTGGCCTCACAGTTTGCTGATGCCCTGCTTCCGCGGAGAAAACGATAAAGTTTGCCAACTGTCAGCCTACAGCCACAACAACTTTAGGGGGACTGTTATTCATTCAACCAATTGCTAATGAGAAACGGACAATATGACCCCTCAAGATCACTGCGGTCCTCCTCCAAGGGCGAGCTGGTCATCCCTGCAGTAGACTCAAGGCCGCCAGTGACAGAGCCTTTCATGTGGCTGCCCCACTCCTCTGGAACAACCTACCCAGCCACATTCAAAATGCCTCTTCAGTGGCCATCTTTAAACAACCTTAAACCCCATCTCGTTTTGGAGGCTTTTGGCTTCTAGTGTCCACAAGCACACACCTACACACACTTACACTGATACTACGTATGTAAAGCGACCTTGGGTGTTTTGAAAGGCGCTATATAAAACAAAAGTATTATTATTAATAGATAGCCTATTGAATTAATTTTCTGTCGTCAGTGACGTCATCATGAGGCAACAAGCAGGCAGATGAGCAACGGAGGGAGGACGGGAGTGCGCATATTGGAATGCACACAAGGACAGAACCTGATCTCACAGAATTCCATGAAATGATGAACACAAACCCTTGGGACACCAAATTAGTGGCAGTTTCAATGATTTTGACAAATTTCCGGGTTGGTTGGGGGTCATGGAAGTGTACTTGGTAGATGTTGAAGCATGCTTCATTTTGGAACAGTAGGCCTACTATTGGTGAGCTGCGATGATGTGGAATCCTTGAAAAATGGGCATTTACCATTTCTTTCCGTGGGGGAGCAGTGCGGTGGGATGGTACCATGCTCAGGGTACCTCAGTCATGGAGGAGGATGGGGGAGAGCACTGGTTGATTACTCCCCCCACCAACCTGGCGGGTCGGGAGTCGAACCGGCAACCTCTGGGATGCAAGTCTGACGCCCTAACCGCTCACCCATGACTGCCCATTCACCCATGGCTGCCCATAAAAAATGCAAGCATGCACACATGAAATATTCCCAAACCAACGTCACTTCAAATAAGCCTAGGTCAGTGTTTCCCAACTTTTGTGCCCCGCGTACCCCTTAAGCCTTTTTGTTGTGCCTTGAGTACCCCTTCACTCAAGCTGTACATCTCTTCCTCTGTCCCAATGTGACTATGCTACATACATTTGCTATCATTATATTTTCCCAAGTACCCCCTGCTGTATTTCATACCCCCTGCTTTCATACCCCTAGTGGTACACGTACCCCTGGTTGGGAAACACTGGCCTAGGTGACAGCAAGCATGCACACATGAAATAATCCCAAACCAACGTCACTTCAAATAGGCCTAGGTGACAGCAAGCATGCACACATGAAATAATCCCAAACCAACGTCTCTTCAAATAGGCCTAGGTGACAGCAAGCATGCACACATGAAATAACACTTTAGTGAGGGAAAATTGCTCAGCACTCGTATGAAAAGGGATTACAGAAAACCTTCACATTTTAGTTTGTTTAATGTTTGCATGCAAATTCAAAATTGCAAATATTCATTCACATCTGTCCAGAAAGGGTTGTAGCCCAATATTTCCTTGGTTTTTTTTTTTTTTTTCATTTTTTTTATTTTAATGGAAAATGGTGAACAAAAAAAATCGAAATCGAGATTAAGGTTAAAAAACCGTGATGTGAATTTCTTGCCATATCACCCACCTCTACCTTATATATATGCGTTAAAATCTTTTTAAAAACTCTATTTTCAAATCCCCAACAACATTATGGTCTTAAACTTCTGGCCTGAAACACTAAATCTTTTTGGAAACTTCTCTAGCAACACCCATGGAAGGGGCCTTTCTTCCCTGCTGTGCGTTCCAATATGCGACCTTGCGTCTTCCACTTGTCCTTGTGACCTCGTACCAAGAAGTAATATGTCATGATGATATCACTGACAACGGCATTATATTTCAATATCTTGCAAAAGCTCAATTGTAGAGTCCTTTTTTTCTTATTTGCAAACTGGATGGTGAATGAAGAATAGTCCCTCAAAAGTTGTTTTGGCTAGGCTGACAGCGGGGAAACTTATTTGTTTTCTCCACGGAGGATAGGCCAGGAGGCGGGGTGAGGCAACAAGCCCAAGTGGAGGACGCAAGGTCGCATATTGGAATGCACCGAAAGTCAAGGGGCCCATGGAGTCATGATCGGTCCCTGAGTACAAGGCGCGGGCCCGCCAGGAAGGAGAATCGGACCCACACCAGCCACGTGTGTGTGTGTGTGTGTGTGTGTGTGTGTGTGTGTGTGTGTGTGTGTGTGTGTGTGTGTGTGTGTGTGTGTGTGTGTGTGTGTGTGTTACAAGGTGTGCTATATGTTCCCTGCAATGTACAATATTGTATTTGGTCTTTTGTGCGTTTTTTTATTTATGTGACCTGTCAGACTCCTTCATTTCTTTCAGGATTAATAGAAGTACTCCACTCTACACAGCATTCACGCATTTTGACAAGCACACGATTGGTTACCATTAATTCTAAGGTACTGCATAATATGTGTGATCGACAGTGGAATGCGAGGTGGATCGGAAAATAGCTTTGCTCACTCCATTACAGCCCAGTCAAAAGTTTTGCCTCTCACACAGGGTTGCCAGATGAGGCTGATGATTTCCAGCCCAAAAAACTCAAAACCCGCCTGGAATCACTAAATTCCGCCCAATACTATTGATTTCTATGGCCAAAAATTGGGCGTTTTTTTTTCTCCAAAATCCATTTTTTCCTGCACACGGCGGTCCTAAGCAGCCCGATTGGGCGGGAAACCGCCCAACCTGGCAACACTGCTCTCACAGCCCCATAAGCCGTCCAGAAGGGGTGGAGACTTAGGTGCCCCATTGGAATCCCTGTTGAATAAATCAAGAGCAGAGAGTTAGGACAGGGCTGGTCTGGCCATCTGGCATAGCAGGCATTTCCTGATGGGCCCCGCACCCTCGTGGGCCCCTATTCTCTGAAATTAATTTTTTTTTTTTTACATTTCTCAAAATAGGGGCCTACGAGGGTGTGGGGCCCACCAATTAGTTAGTTGCGGGACACTACAGGTAATTATGAGGGGCCTCTTTAACCCATTTCAGGCCGGTGACCTTTTTCAACTTGGGGCCCACTCGAACTTGTCAAAAATGTTCGGGGCCCACCTCTGACCCAATTAAGTATAAAACTCAAATAAACAAACAGCAACACACACCAAAATATGATTATTATTTTTGGAAAATTATTTCAAGTCCCACTTGGAATACCTTCAGGGCCCACCAGTGGGCCCTGGCCCATAGGTTGGGAACCTCTGCAGTATGTTATTTGCCCCTTGGTGCTTGGAGACTTAGTGCTTTTTTAAAATAAAAATGTAGGTATGTTACGGCTGAATGAACATATTCTAATGCAAAATGAGGGTCTTTGGGTTTAAATGCTTATCTCATGTTTTTATGTGCATCAGAGGCTAAGATATTAAGGCTTTTATAGGCTGAGGGCAACTTTCCCAACAAGGGCTTAGGCATTCAGCAGGCATTTTTTCCAGATGCTTTAGGCATCAATGGGTTAAGCCGAAAGTGCCCGGGCCATATTTCTCCCCCAGTCTGGTCTTGAGCAGGGAGGCTAGGTCAATAGTTCACTTGGAACAGGCCGTTTTTCAATAAGCCCGGGAACATTTTTGGCTACATACCACAGACTGTGCACATTGTCTCTCTGTTCTGTCATTGTGTGCACACCTTAGAGCTCTATCTCGAGACTGCAAAAGCAACAAAACCAACGATTTTCTAGGTTCCTTTCGAACATCTCTGACAAAACCTTGTTCCATTTTGTTTTTATCCCCAATTTCAGGACGTATTGGCAAAGTTAGCAGAGGAAAACGATATGTCTGAAGCCGTCGTTGAAGAGCAGGACGCCTCTCGTTGTTCCATTTGTTTGGAGCCATTGAAGGATCCAGTCACCATTCCATGTGGACACAGCTACTGCATGAAGTGCATCAGTGTTTTTTGGGACAAGAAGAGGAAAGAGTACAGCTGCCCTCAATGCAGAGAGACGTTTACTACACGGCCTGTCCTGAAGAAAAACACCATCTTAGCTGAACTGGTGGAGAAAATGAAAAAGAGCAGTGCTTCTCAAACTATCTCTCCTGCTCTTGCTGTTCCTGCTGCTGCTGCTGCTGCTGCTGTTGCTGCTTCGTATGGTGGACCAGGGGACGTGGAGTGTGACTTCTGCACTGAAAGAAAACTGAAAGCTGTCAAGTCGTGTCTGGTGTGCCTGGTGTCTCTCTGTCAGACACACATCGAGCCTCATCTCAACATCCCTGCCCTGAAGAATCACAAACTGGTCCAGGCCTCCACACATTTAGAGGAGATAATCTGCCCTCAGCATAGCAAGCTGATGGAGGTGTTTTGTCGTACTGATGAGAAGTTTATTTGCATGTTGTGCACCATGGAGGACCACAAGGGTCACGATACAGTTACAGCAACGGTGGAACGGAATGTGAGAGAGGTAAGGTCTCAATGACCAACACACTATCTGAAATATGAAGCTACAATCTGTTTTTTGTTTTGTTTTGTTTGTTTTGCTTTGTTTTTATTTATTTTTTTATTTTTTTTAAGTTTTATAAAGATCCAGTAATAGGGAGTCTTAACTTTGCCTTTTTAATGGAAATATATACGTATACACAATACTCTATGTCTTTTTTTAAATGAACATATTGCTATAATATTAATAATAATGATGATTTAAAAAAAAGAATCAAACTGCATTGAGCACATTGAACTGCATATCTGGTGTGAATTGCATACGTAAAGTGTGTGTGTGTGTGTGTGTGTGTGTGTGTGTGTGTGTGTGTGTGTGTGTGTGTGTGTGTGTGTGTGTGCGCGCGTGTGTGCGTGTGTGCGTGTGTGCGTGTGTGCGTGTGTGTGTCAGACACAGACAGCGTGTCTGAAGAAAATCGAGGAGATGGAGAAGAAAGTGCTGGAGGCACGGGAGACTGTGACATTCCACCTGGTCAGAAGGCATTCCTCTGTGGATTTAATCTAAATAACAGATAATGTATAAAAATAACAAATATAGGTAATATTATATTATGTCATATTATAACATGAGATGGAAAAGGAAATGCTGGAAATGCGGAAGACTGACATCTCACCTGGTCAGGAGACATTCCTCTGTGGATTCTAAATAACAAATTATCAACAAATATTTCTGTTGTCAGTTCTCAATAGCTAATATTTGTCTTCTTTTTAACCCCTTAGCGCAGCACTATGGCTCTCTGTAATGTCACAGCAATGTTGTTATGATGTAGTGAAGCATGTTCAGCAAGTGAATAGGGTCGCCGGCGACCCCTGTAACAATAAGAACTGACACAAACACATTCTACAGTAGTCTCTTCTCTTACATTCTACTCTCTCCTCTCTCCTCCCATCTCCTCTCCTTTCCACTCCTCTTCTCCTCCTCTCCTCTCCTCTCCTCCCATCTCCTCTCCTCTCCTCTCCTCAACTCTTCTTTACTCTACTCTACTCTACTCTACTCTCCCCTCCTATCCTCTCCTCTCCTCTTCTCTCCTCCTCTCCTCTTCTTTCCTCTCCTCTCCTTTCCTCTCCTCTTCTCCTCCTCTCATCGCATTTCCTCTCCTCTCCTCTTACATTCTACTCCCTTCTCTCATCTCCTCTCCTCTGCTCTCCTCTTTCTTTGTCTTGTCTTNTCTACTCTACTCTACTCTACTCTACTCTACTCTACTCTCCCCTCCTCTTCTCTCCTCCTCTCCTCTACTTTCCTCTCCTCTCATCTCATCTCCTCTCCTCTCCGCTCCTATCCTCTCCTCCTCTCCTCTCCTCTCCTCTCCCATCTCCTCTCCTCTCCTCTCCTCTCCTCTCCTCTCCTCTCCTCTCCTCTCCTCTCCTCTTACATTCTACTCCCTTCTCTCCTATCCTCTCCTCTCCTCTCCTCCCCTCTTCTCTTTCATTTTCTTCTCTACTCTACTCTCCTCTCCTCTACTCTACTCTACTCTTCTCTTCTCATCTCTTCTCTCTTCTTATACCCTACCCTACTCTATTCTTTACAGCGTTCTGCCCAAGAGGCAGAGCAGCAGAGTGAGAAGATCTTCACTGAGCTGCTGGAGTCTATTGAGAGGAGACGCTCTGAGGTGAAAGAGCTGATCAGAGCTCAGCAGAAGGCAGCGGTGAGAGATGCTGAAGATGTTTTGGAGAAACTGGAGCAGGAGCTGGCTGAGTTGAGGAGAGGACACGCTGACTTGGAGAAGCTCTCGGTTGAGGAAGATCACGTCAATTTCCTCCAGGTTTGTAGCTAGAGGACTGGTTTTCAAAGTGGGGTCCGGGGACCACCGGGGGGCCACGAGGGGGTGCTAGGGGGGCCACGAGGGGGGCGCTAGGGGGGCCGCGGCAGGTTGGCAGGAAAGGCAAAATAAATAATTGGATAAATTGAGTAACTAAAATAAACAAGAAATAAATCAAACAAAAATCCCTTTAGTTAAGAACTGCATTATTATAATCTACGGCATCTCTGAACATTAGTACCTTTATCGTTATTTTATACTGTATGTCCCAATGGGAAACAGACTTATAGACCTAGACTATGGTTGTGAAAGGGGTGTGCAGAAGAAATAGTGTGGCACGAGTAAGGAATCTACCTCTAGTCTAGGCTATATGGGGGGCCGAGTCATGATAAAGTTTGGGAACCACTAGGGATGCACTGGCACCCGATATTGCTCATTATATTCGTACTCGTCAAGCACTTGCCGATACCAGGAACTATACTGCTATTACACAAAACAATGCAAAATCTTGTCACGTTCTGTGGACTTGAAAGCAGCATGGAAAAAAGTGCCTCCTCATACATTTACTAACATTTAAATATACATGGAAATGGACAATAAAAATATCACAGGTGGAAAAAACAAGGCCATGCATTTATTTTCATTGTATTTTGGTGGTAAAAGGTATCGGTATCGGTACTCGGTATCGTCAAGTACACACATCAATGTACTGGTACTGGTATCGGTTTTCAAAAAAGTGGTTTCGGTGCATCCCTAGGAACCACTGAGCTAGAGGAAAGACTGAGGGCAGGGCCTTAACCAGACATTTTCAAATACCGGGGTCAAATAATGTGTGCTGTGCTGCATACTACTGTACATTTAGAATGCTTCAAACACTTCAGTCAAATTCAAGCACTAATTAGAGGATAAATGGGGGTGGTGTATACAGACTGAATTTGTCATTGTTGATCACATATAGATTTTCATCATAAATATATTTTACATGACTAAACAAAACTAAATACTGAGGACATGACTGGGACTGGGACATTACTGTTCTGTTGTACAGTATTCTATATCAGTGGTTTTCGAAGTGGGGCCGGGGACCCCTGGGGGGCCACAAGTGGATGCTAGGGGGGGCCGCAAAAAGTTGGTAGGGAATAATAAAATGAATTATTGAAGAAATTGAATAACTAATGTACGCTAAAATGATCCCAAATTGAGATACACAATATTCCTATTCGTTCATTTTATACATCCTAGTGGGGCACCGACTCACAGGCCTAGGACTGTGGTTGTGGGGGGAGCACAGGAGAAGTAGTTCGGCACGACCCATGTAAAGGGGGCCTTTGCTGGAATCTACCGGTGTATGGGGGGCCTTGGTATGGTTAAAGCCCGATTCGGACGGGACTTTTATTACCTATGGACCCCCGGTAATTCGGAATAATTTCGGAGAATGTCTGAGTTCTTAGTCCTGTGCGAATGTGCCATGTCCGCGATTTGTGAGGTAATAATTCCGCGGCGTATTACCTACTGTATTTCGGCAAAACACAGACGTCCTAGGGTAGTTTCACATAGGACGCGCCGTCTGTACCCCCTTGTAATGTCCGTGAATTGAGTAAATAACAGACGTTTATTTATCCAGTCCGAATGCGCCCCGAATAATCACGGAGGTCCGGGGGTAATTGCGAATTACCAGGGGTCCATAGGTAATTTATCCCGTGCGAATCGGGCTTAAGCTTGGAAACTCCTGTTCTACATCATATCCCGGCCTTTCTCGTTGTGTTGTAGCCTACAGTGTTCCACAGTGTGTCTGATTGAGATGTCTATCTTCTACCGTTTGACTATCGCTCCGCTTTGAACATTTATTCAAATCATACAACGTTTTGACCCAACAGGGTCTTCATCAGGCACACATGCGAAATGAACACGTCTGATGAAGACCCTGTTGGGTGGAAACGTTGTGTGATCTGAATAAAACTCTTTCCTCTGTCAAATACACCTTTGTCTTGCAACAGGTCTCAGAGAGGTGGGATGTGCGTTGTTTTACTCTAATGAATATCTTTTACCGTTTACTAGGCTTTTCAGGCCCTCGAATCCTCTGTGTCCAAAACGTCATCCAGCATCAGTCCCAGTCCACACGTGTCGTTTAATGACTTGATTACATCTGTGTCTGCCTTGAAGAGCGGAGTGGAAGAGCTGTGCAAACAGGATGTGATGAAGATATCTGGAGAAGGTAAATGTTTGAAGATATCTGGACAAGGTAAATGTTTGAAGTTTTCTGCATAACCATTTCGAAATTGCAGATGGATAAAACCTGAATGGTAAGGTGGTTAATTTGCAGAGATGGAGACTTGATTTGCTGTATGGTGTTAGACATTTAGCCTGGGAACTCCCATACTGCCTTTAGTTCTGCACAATTGATTCGATCTCACTTGAAATTAGGTCTGGTGGTAACCAGGCAATTAGACAAAAGCATGCCTCTGCCATGCTGCTACCAAGGCTCTGTGTGGCTCATTGGTCATGAGCAATGGGACATTTTAGACATAAAATATGTTTGCTCATGAGCAATGGGACATACTGTATTAGATATCCTGTAATATTGTATGTTTGATCCTGGCTGAAATAAATCTCCAGGTGTTTATCTTCTGTTATACGTAGTCACAGCTAGGGCTGGGCAATATAACAATATATATTATCTTGATATAAAAGTGTATATAGTGACCTTTCTCCTGTATCGTTTATATCGTGATAGTAATTTTACCAGTTGCATACAAGTGAGTATCATTTAATTACATGTCATGTTGTCACAATAGTTCAAAGAAACTCCCGCACACTGACCATTTCGCTGTTCTTTCTTTAAGAAACGACGTTTCGGTGCTAGACCTTCATCAGGCAATCTCTTTCATTCATCTCAACACAGGCAACAACAATGTTGTCACAATACACACTATATGTTCATGTAACTGTAAAAATAACAATAAAAAGATCTATTTTAAGGAAAGGTTGATTTGCGACATGAAAAAATAAAGAGCGAATTAAGAGAATAACTGAAAACATACATTATTGTGCTTTATCGTGATATAAAGTAATCCATATCGTGATATAGTTTTTTTTCCATATCGCCCAGCCCTAGTCACAGCTATTTCAAAAAGTGATTGTGATAGAGTTGTTGAAAAGGTTTTTTTTTTAATCACGTTTCATTTTTAATATGTTAAAGAAAAATGTCTTCCCAGTTGTATCCTTTTGTTCAGGGGCACTCCACCCATTTGCATTAGGCTTTCGATTGTTAGACACCCAGTCATACTTTTGAATGGTCGTGCAACACTCTCGCAATTCCCCCTGAGACAGGAGATATCCGTATTCATCTCTTAACATTTCCTCCTACAATGATGTAAAAATCGTCATTTTGCATCATTGTAGGATAAAGTGTAAGAGAGGTGGATTTCTGTTGAGACTACAAGCCTTTTTTCCACCCTTTCAATCTTGCCCATAGGGGTTTGGACCTAATGCGTTAACAGACCTATCACAGATCAGTGTCCCAGTGCTTTTGAAATCACTGGCATGGGGCACCTAAGTCTCCACCCCTTCCGGGCGGCTTCTGGGGCTGGCAACGGAAAAACTTTTGACTGGGCTGTAATGGACTGATCAAAGCTATTTTCCGACCCACCTCGCATTTCCCCGTCAATCACACATATGCTGTGCCTCAGAATTAATAACAACCAATGGTGTGCTTGTTGACTTCACTTGGCAAGCGATTTTTGAGTTGTGTGTGTGCAAAAATATGTAATTATTTGGACTACACAACAGACGTCGCATGTCCGACGTGCAGCCACTTAAGCCACGGTGCAGCGGTAGGGTTGGCTGTGCCTCGGTTCACGTCAGATATGCGAGGCGCACGTGTAGTCTCCAACACAGTTTTGCACAAAAGCTAAAATAGGCCTAACGTTTCTTGCGTGCCGAAAATGAGTGGTCTTACGACGCAAATCCAAACCTTTCAAATTCATCATATGTGAAATCCGGAGCACATGACAAACGGGATGAGGATTTATCTTGACTCGCTCCATTAACTCGCATTCAAAATTTTGAGAGCTCCAGCCCCATGGATCGGAAGTAGAAGGGCGTGACTTAGGTGCCCCATTGGGGCTTCAGTAAGTCACTGGCAGAGCTGCCTGGGTGTGGCCTGTGGAACTTGAGCATTGCAATGCATTATGGGGATTGTTATCACAAATTCACAAGCACTAAAAGTCATTTTCTGCCTTTTCTCGGGCCAAAAAGGCACCAAATTAGAAATGTATGCTACTATTCTACTAAATATATGACCTACTTTCAATACATATTTATGTCTCCACCGATGGAATGCCCCTTAAATGGCCAAGCTTTCTGATTTAAAAATGTGAAACTTTTCAGGCTCTTTCTCGTCCAATTAAAACCCGGTGTTCATCTGTTTCTATTTTGTAGTGGCCAGTGTGGAGAGCGTTGTCCCTGAGGAGCCAAGCACCAGGGAGGACTTCTTGAAGTGTGAGTAGCACATATTATGGATGGCAACTATTAGTGATTAATAGTCAATGGTTAAAATGTTGATTCATTTTATTTAATTGCCAACTCGACTGGCGAGAGACCCAGGTGAGATTGGCATGCATACAAACCTGACGGGTCGGGAGTTGACCTGGCAACCTAGTACATATAAATTGAAGAGGAGGTAGTACAAGAGCTGCTTGCGTTGACGAGACTGGAGACAAGAGTAGCACCTTGGCTGAAGTCTGTGCTTTTTCTGTCCACTTCAGACTCCTGTGCCCTCACCTTGGATCCAAACACGGCCCACAAAGAGATCTCTCTGTCTAAGAGGAACAAGATGGCGTCGCACAGGAAGGCCCAGACCTACCCAGATCATCCGGACCGATTCCAGTTTAGCCCACAGGTGCTGTGTGAGCAGGGCTTCAGTAGACGCGTTTACTGGGAGGTGGAGCTGGATCTGAGGCAGACTGACTCTTATGTTGATGTTGCGGTAGCTTACAAGAGCATAACCAGGGGAAAGAATATGAGCCAGTGTAATTTCGGAAATGTCAATCGGAAGTCCTGGAGTCTGCAATGTCAAAAGTTAATAAGAATTGGGAGAACCGTGTTCTGGCATGGCGGCAAAGAGACCAAAATCTTCTTCGTTCGCACGTCTAGAATAGGAGTGTATGTGGATCACAGGGCAGGAATTCTGGCCTTCTACAGTGTCGAAGACGATGGCACAATGGCCCTTCTACACAGAGTTCAGGCGGAGTTCACGGAACCTCTTCATCCTGGGTTCCGTGTGAGTCCTCATGCATCTGTAGAACTGCTCTGAGGGGGTATACTAGGAGTGCGTTACAATATGCGACCTTGCCTCCTCCATTTGTGCTTGTGTCCTCGTCCCGCCTCTTGGCCCCTCCTCCGTGGAGAAAATGATAAAGTTTCCCAGCTGTCAGCCTAGCCACAACAACTTTTGAGGGACTGTTTTTCATTCACCATCCCAATTGCAAATGAGAAAAAGACTTTACAATTGAACTTTTGCAAGATATAATGCTGTTGTCAGTGATGTCATCATGACATATTGCTTCCTGGTACGAGGAGACAAGCACAAGTGGAGGAGGCAAGGTCGCATATTGGAACACACCCTAAGAAGCTGGTTCAGGAGTAAACTGCTCTGAGGCCTGTACTAAGAAGATGGTTCAGGAGTAAACCAGATTAAGTTAAGAGGTAAAATTTTCTTAAAGAATATATAAAACAAGGGTTTTCTTAAGAAAATGAGCGCTCCAGGCTCTTCCATTAGATGATTTACATCTTAACCTAACCTGGTTTAGTCCTGAATCACCTTCTTAGTATATTCCTCTGCTCCTAACTACTAGAATGTTGTCACACACAAATCTATGCAAAATAATCATCGTAAAGATTATATTGATCCTGTTTATACTGACTTTTGGTTTCCAAGATTATGTATATGTGTTATACAGTGTATAGACGACGTCAAGAACAAATAAAAGTAAAAACGTGCTGTTTCTATACCATAGCTGTTTATTGACGAGACCGGGTTGTTAGACCCCTTGACCTCATCAAAAGCCTAAGGCCCAATCTCAATTCACCCCTTGGCCCTACCCCTTACCCCTCCCCTCCGTTTTGTGTAGGGGTAGGGGTATCCCAATAGTCGTTAAGGCAGAGGGGTAGAGGTAAGGGGGAGGACTTTGTAGCCCTCAAAAATGAGGGGTTCGGCCAGGCAGACTCCGTTTGGAGGGGTAAGGTGTAGGGGTAAGGGGTGAATTGAGATTGGGCTTAAGTCACGCCCTCTACTTCCTGGTTCATGGTGAATAGGTGGAGGTCCAAGGTTTGGACTGGTGTCTCATTTCAAGCCCAGTAATTATTTTTTGACTCCCCATGCCCCATGAACCAGGAAGTAGAGGGCGTGACTTAGGTGCTTCATTGGAAAGGCATGAGGGCTTAATCCTCAATTGGAGGCAGAGAGAGCAATTGCCACTGCTGCTCTGCTAGCCCTCTCTTAAACCAGTTGTTGCCCTTTTCATTTATTTTGGTTTGAGTTTATCAGTGTTATTGGTCAAAAGAAAAGAAATTAACAAACAACACTCTCTTTTATGATTGTTCAATAAATACTGACAATTATATTTCACTTGAACCCATGTCTCTGACTTTACTTACTTGGGAAACCCTCTGGTCGAAAACTTGGTCTGCGAACCTTGCTGCACAACTAAATCTGGTGGTGCAAGGCCACCAGTGGTGTAGTCGTAAAACCACAGTTTGCCATGACCTTTAACACAAGAGTTACCACTTAGCTGAACTATGACCTTGCATGTTTATTCTTCTTTGGTGCGCTTCCCATTAAAGATGGCCTCCGTGGAAGGAGAGACAGAGACCAAGGATGCCAAGCTAGGAACACGTTTTCCAGGCTTCTGAATCTCTCTCCTTTCGCGAAAGCCAATTGTAAATCTGATCTAATTTTCGTGGTCTCATTATGTATTAAGAACAACTACATGATATGAAGTGATAGTGCTTATAAGCATCATCATTATTATATAGAACCTTTTTAAAATCATTAGTAGACTCTTGTAACCTATTCTACCTATAAACTATCACAGTTTTTATTCATAAAGTATACAATGTTGACAAATGCGAAATCGTGGGGTGTATCGAACCGTAGGTCATGAATCGTGATACAAACCGAATTGTGAGTTCAGTGCATCGTCACAGCTCTAGCCGCAATGGGTGTTTTTTGTAACTCATTTCCCTGTTTAGAACATGTTTGTGGTCCGCACGTCTTGTCTGTTGTGTTGATGTGTTGTTAGTTGTGAATCGCACTCTGTGAATGAGACTTGGAGGACATTGCCAAAGGCACCCAGAACTGCCAGCCAGCAAACTGGTGCTATGGGAACCATCATATGAGTGCCGGTTAAGAGGACGTCCCACACTAACATTTGTGGACATACTCAAGAAGGACGCCGGAGCCCAGAGTGCAGCGAACTGAAAAGATGTATGGAGAATCGGGATGACTGGAAGCAACCGTGGAAGGCTCGTCTGAGGACGACCTAGAGAGACACTCTCTCCCTCATGTCCACTCAGACGTTCTCTCCTGAAGAGACAATAATGGCTAATGGAGTCTGATCTAATGCATGCAGGAGGCAGCAGCTCCCTAGCCAGGCCGTGGTGCCCTCAGAGGCAATTCTAGGGCCAGGTGGGGCCCCAAGCTAAAATGTAAATGAATGAACATTTGAACCAAAATCACCACTACCATAATACAGTATGGGCTGTTATTCACTATCTAGGGCCTTGGGGGCCCCAAGTGGCTGCCTGCCTAGCCTGGTGACAAGATGCGCCTCTGGCCCTCCTAGTGACGCAACACTTTCAGTGTTGCAACTAGTCAGGTCAAGAGCAATGCAAGTACTTTCTGAGTTCCTGAAAATATGGGAACTCCTCCCACTTAGTCAGGAAGTGCACAACCACAAGCAAACCAAGGGAGGCAGGTCAACTAAGCCGTTTGGGAAATGTTAATTGTTATGCTCTTGGTCAGACCAAATCTCGAAGAGATTTGAACATCGATGATAATCAGGCTAGCAGCTCCCTAACTAGGAGGAGACAGGAGACAGCAGCTCCCTTCAGGTTTCTACATTCCTCCAGTCGCCGTGATATACAACCGCTCCGTTACCAAGGGAGCAGAGAAGCCGACAGGGGTGGATAGAGGGGTCAGTTGTCCCAGGCCCAGGGAGAGGGAGGAGGGGCCGAGGGGTAGTATTTGGTTCTCATCTCTATAAATTAACTTTTTTTTTCATCAAAATCTTACTAGCTACACATACACTCTCTACCAGTCAATGTGGCCAGTAAGTTGTCTTTTCAGATAACTTCCCCAGGCCCAGCCAATGCTGTCAGCTTTTTGTGCATTTAGAATCATTTCACCAGGTATTGATAAACAATGAAGCTTGTGACAATAGTTTTTGTTATCTACGTAATATGAGCTATGCTGACCACAACACCGTTATTAATGTGTTATTAATACCTGACTGATGACTAATATGATTGATGACTAATATCATGATTACATGATGACTAATTTTGAGGGAGGAAACCAACGCACACCAGAGGTTTCGAGGTGCAGGTAGCGGGTGCAAGATCAATTTTGTAGAAGAAGGTACCGCACACTCTTGTCCATCGTGCTGCAATTTATTGACAAACAACGTTTCGGCCCGTATGGCCTTTCTCAAGTTTTTGAGAAAACTTGAGAAAGGCCATACGGGCCGAAACGTTGAACTTTGAAAACTTGAGAAAGGCCATACGGGCCGAAACGTTGTTTGTCAATAAATTGCAGCACGATGGACAAGAGTGTGCGGTACCTTCTTCTATTAAAATACATGATGGCTAATACCATTGAGGGGAGGTCCATCCAACTGTCCACTGGGCACATGTCCTGTATGCAATAAGACCGATCCATACATGTAGGCCTACTGTGCTGTATACCACTCTTTCCCAACCTTTTTTCGTGTCATGTACCCCCTAAGCTTTTTCGTTGTGCCATGAGTACCCCCTAATTCGTGTTTTACATCACTTTTTCTATTGCAGTGTAACTATGCATTTGTTAAAATTACATTTTTTCCATGTACCCCCTGCAGTGTGTGCTCGCGTACCCCTAGTGGTACACGCACCCCTGGTTGGGAAACTACTATACCCACACGACTACCCTGTGCTGTGTACTTAACAAACTGAGGAGGTCTTCCCAGAGCACCATGAAAAAAAAACATCCAGATTTAAAAGCAAATGTATTTTAAATGTGAATGCATAGCCCTCCATATCACATCACAGAACACATTTTCATAAATCAGAACATAACCAAGCTGCATGATTAAAGAATGAAAGCTCTCAAGATTGTATTATTTCACTTGGATTTTATTTGACTTTAACTTGTAAACAGGCTAAATAACATGGAAATTAGTATAGCAATAAGCAACATATTATAAGCATGAGTAAAAAGCTGTGCCATCAACAACTACAGTCGGTGCATGCGCACACACACACACACACACACATAAAGATACCAAACTCAGATCAGACACCAGCCACCTCCACAACATCTTGGAGCTCTTCATTTCCACTCTGATGCCCCGGTCCAGAGGTCTGGTGTCTAGGGGTCTGCTGCCCTCTTCTGCCTCTCAGGTTGACCCAGGTCACTGCAGCCACCAGCCCCAGCAGCACACAGCTCAGCACTACAGAGCGTGCTACGTAGAGTGGTAAGTACATCAGGTCGATAATTCCCTCATAACAAACATATTGTAAATTCCATTCTTCCTCCACCTCCTCCTCAACCACTCCAAACATTCTCCATGTGTAGACACCACTATCCCCTGCCGACAGATTGAACATGGACAGATCTTCATCATCATCATCATAATTGTAATAATGTATATAATCATCATCATCATAATATGTGGGTGATTTCACTCTGTCCATCATATTGCTACCAAATCTCGTATACCCACCAGCCTGGTCCAGAATGAGGTCATTTGGCATGAGAATGTTTTGGCGGTACAGTGACCTCCCCTCTACTCTTGTAATGTTCAGCTGCGTAGCATTCTTAAAAAAGACACTTTCACCGTGAGAAAACCACAGCTGCTTACGTGGAGTGGTTGAGGAGGAGGTGGAGGGAAAAGTTAATTTACAATATGTTTGTTATGAGGGAATTATCGACCTGATGTACTTACCACTCTACGTAGCACGCTCTGTAGTGCTGGGCTGCGTGCTGCTGGGGCTGGTGGCTGCAGTGATCTGGGTCAACATGAGGGACAGAAGAGAGCAGCAGACCTCTGGACATCAGAGCAGAGGAGAACATCAGATCTTGGTACGTTGGAGCAGAAGAGGAGAGCAGAGTGGAGATGAAGACCTCCATGATGTTGTGGAGGTGGCTTGTGTCTGATCTCAACTTGCTAACTTTATATGTGTGTGCCGTGCACATGTGTAACTGAGGAGTTCCTTTTATCCATTTGGCTAGTGCTGGAAAAGGTTAATTCAGAGCCCTGATACTAAGCCCATATATCAAGATTCAACAATGAAGCCAGAGTATGCCACTATAGATTGGAGGGTCAGACAAAAGGGACATTGGATGTAAACGGGAAATTCCCAGGTCAACAACTTCCATAATTCCATAATTTAGTAAGTAACACTATAGGCTTCAGCTAATTGACACGTCTTTAAAACCGAGGATATGTTTTTGATTAACTTAAGGTCATAATAGTTCATAAATATGGGTTGAAACTGATACAAATCCTGCAGTTTTAATTCGAATTTTAGCATGAACATATGGCCATATACATATCGGCCAAGATGCAAAGTGGTCTGTCGGATAGGTCTTTTTGCAAAAAATATGTATTTTATATAGGTTGTAAAATGTAAGTTCTCAAAATAATTTAATGGGAAGAACTTGCACGACAAAGAAAAAAAATGCAATGAGCAGCGATTCTGTGGTCAAAAATGCCTTGTTGATGGCACAGGCCAGAGGAGAATGGCCAGACTGGTTTGAATTGATACAAAGGCAACATTACTGTAAGTCACATAACCACTCATTACAACTGAGGTATGCATAAGAGAATCCCTGTGCGCGTGCGCGCGCACACACACACACGCTCGCACACGCACACGCATACAAATAATAGTAATATTAATAGTGCTAAATAAAATTAGTCTGGAAGTGGTCAACAGCCCAATTTCATAACATCAGAACTAAACCTACTAGGTCTGCATTTTATCATCTTAAAAACGTCAGGGTCTGAAGTCAAATCCTGATTCAGAAAAAAATCTCTCTTACAGAATTGATTTTAAAGCCCTATTGCTTTTTTTTAATCTCTCAATAAGTATCGTCCAACCTATCAGACATGCTGCCCATCCAGACCCCTGCAATCTGCTGATCTACTGAAAAAAAAGGTTAAGAATCTATAAGAATTATTAACGAAAATATATATTCCATGTATGATTTACTCATGAAAATGCCTCCTTTTGGTGTTTTCTCATACAGAATGAATTGCTATCTGAACAACACATTATATGAAGCATACAAAGAAAGTAATTGGATCATACACGTTCTCTGTAAATGCCATGTACAAGTTGCACTTTATTCATACTTCACCTAGTACAGTACTAAGTGACCTTTTTGACCCCCTCAAAGATAAAGGTGGATGGGCAAAAATATACCAATAATAATGAAAATGTTGCTTGCTGTCTTATATCTGACTGTGCACACACTTCAGTCATTACAGTATTCTACAATTCTTATGTATAGAATCAGTGTTTGTACCCCCCAATGCTGAGCTGAAGTTGGCAGCTCTGGCTGATGCCATTTTTTGTTTTATAGCTTCCCGCACCACCAATAAAAATTCATTCGTGTAAGACCCATTTTTCTGCACCATCTCTTCTACTGTGCTGAACAGCTTTACTAATCTGGACCTATTGCTGCATTCCCCCTCCTCCTGATCCCTGGGGAACATGCAGTGATGCACTTCGCAATGTCATGCTTCTCTGTTTTGTTTGTATCAAAAATTCCAGGTGTGTCACACTGAAGACATCTTCTCCCAGGATGGTGTTCCCAGTGCTGCTTTTTCCATCGCCTGTTTGCCCCACAAGCAGAATTCTTCGTTGCCCTGACAAAAAAAACAAGTGTTACTGAAAATATCACTGATATATATTTTTTTTAAATTCATATTGTGTATATGTTTGTAATGCCTTTGTAAATAGCTTACTTGTCTGAAAGGTGACTGAAGAGCTCTTCCTCCTTCCACTTTTGTAGACAGCAGAGACCTCCACCTTGTACTTGGTGTCCGGCTGCAGGTCATTCAGACCTGCAGATCGTTTTTTGTTTTGATTGGCTGTGGAATGCCCTCGCAGGAGATCTGTCCAATTTCTGGTCACCTCCAGGAAGACTCCATCTGAGTGCTGCGTCCCACTTACAAAAGATTTTTTACCTGAAGTGCATCCACATATCTGCAAAACAAAAACAAAAACATCTGTTAATGCCATTTACAAAAACACATTTGTCGAAACAAGACTTGGTTCTTGGCTAAACAAAACTATGTTTAGCGATGACCAAACGTCCTGATTTTACAACTGGTCTTGACTCTAAAATAAGCTTGAATGTCATCAACATTACTGTCAATTTCAACCCTTTCGTTCTCCGTAGCCTGTTTTGCATCTCACTTGTGCCAAATCCACAGACACTCACGCATACATTGAATACCTGAAGTGGCAACAACATAAGAACTTTAGTGTGGTGGCGTAAAGGAAACACAAACTACCTATCCACATGACATGAGCGCATATATGCTGAACACAAAACGTTCTTCATCGGTGAGTTACTGGGGAAATTTACCAATATCTGTTTAGGCAAAGTGTGAGGCAACGCGGACGAGTGCATTTAGCACAAAGTTGATAATTAGCAGATAAATGAGTGAGCTGAAATAACCTAATATAAACTTCTGCTTAGCAAATCAAATACTAGATGTAGCTTTACCCATTTTAGCCTGATTCTGCGTATACGTTGTTTGACCTTTGGCGCCTGGAGCGACATATGCTGCATTCAGGCTCTTGAGATTTTTAGTTTTTGTTATTAAACATGTTTGCATGTTAGATTAGATTAGATAACTTTATTAGTATCAAAGGTAGATTTGGTTTGCAGGTAAGTGATCTCCACCCATACAACACATCTTAAACATTTATGCCACACATAATATACAAACATTTCACATTTTATCATTCAAAGCCGCGCATTTACTCAATACCACAAAGTTGTGCATCCTACTGAAGAGACATGGGCTATGTCTCAAATCATGCACTTATGTCAGTGCACTGACAGCCAGTGCACAGTGCTCACAGTGCACTGAGGTCTTTAGTGCATAGTGTTGTGGAAAAATTGGAGCACTGTGCACTGTGCCCTCGCTGGAAGTGATGGCTGAGCATGGCATTAGCTCGCCAAAATATGAGTTGGCTACTGTTTACAATGCACAGCATCTGGTGCTTGTATTTCCATTTCCTTCACACCAAAGGACAACAATCACACATACAATACTTTGGTTGGCATGAAAAGGTTGGTGTCCCATCAACATTACTTACAGCAGTGGTTCTCAAACTTTTTCCATCATCCCCCCCTTCAGAGGGTCTGAATGCTTCCGAGCCCCCCCAAGCAACAGCAGTAGCCTACTCGTGCAGACTGATTTTGCGATCGCTGCGCAGAATCAAAGGAAAGGTGACTGGTGAGATTAAACAAAGAGGGACTGAGGTCGAATGCAGATGTGTGTTCATTTCCTATGCTATTCAAATTCATGACAATTAATAATATAATGTTGGTGAGGGCTTTAAACTTATTGACTTATTGGCGAGACAGGAAATCATTTCCTTGGGAGAAAAAAAAATCCAAAATCAGATGTCACACGCCCCCCCTGAGATGCCTCCGCGCCCCCCCAGGGGGGCTTACGCCCCACTTTGAGAAAGACTGCCTTACAGAATTAGGAGACTGTTGACCAAACTCTTCTACTGAACTGAATGCCACATTTCCTCTGTGTCATTGTCAACATGGCCGCCGTTTAGTGCGTGCAGTGTCCATCACTGCATTTTTCCGCCATTGTTAGGGGATCATCCTGGCACTTTCAGTGCACTGGCTCAACTGAAATTTTCAGCGTGAGCACCCTAAGCACTGAAAAACAGTGCCCGAAGTGCACAAGTGTGTGATTTGAGACACAGCCATGGAGTCACATAGCGACAAGGATTAAAAATGATGGTAGATTGATACAAAGGCTATATACACATATATAATAAGATAAATATATCAGAAAATAGAAATATGGTAAAACAATAAAAACATTATAATAGAAAAATCACTGTCTATGTTAGGAGGCTATATTGTTTATTTCTCTAAAGGCAGAGGGGACAAAGCTCCCTCTGAAACGTTAGAGCTGAATGAACACATCCTAATGCAAGATGAGGGTCCTGGTTTTTCCATGCACCTTATTTCATGTTCTTATGCGCTGTAGAGGCTGAGATATTTAGGTTTTAAAGGTAGAGAGAGCACCTTTTCCCAAAAAGGGCTCAGGCATTCAGCAGGCGTTTTTTGAATGTGCCTTTGGCGAAAATGGGTTAAATAAAATTAACAAGTGTAATAATAATAATAATATGGTAGATGAAAATGTCACGGGGTAAACCGAAAACTAGATGTCATTCATTCTCAATGTAATGCACCTGGAGCATGATTAGGACAATGGAGCGCAGGTGAGGAGGATGGAGGTGATTGGTGCACGTGGGTTGGTGAGCAGAGTTTTAAACGGCAAGAAACTAGACTGTGAGGAGGAAGCCGCAAGGAGAGATGACTGCGAGAATGCCATCCTGAGGGGAGAGAGAAGCGAGAGTGGAGCGGCAAGATGGGAGATGTCGGACACCGGTAACCGGACAGAGCCAGGCGAAAGGGAGGAGAAGTTGGATGAGAAGTGGACACGATCCTATGGATCAGAAGGCAAACTGGCAGCTCGGAGGAGAGCGCGACTGGCATAGTGCCCAGAAGGAGTCCGCAATCAGAGTGACGGCCAGGTGAACCTGCCTCGATGGAAAGGGGTGAGACGGACATGCACCCCACCGTGAAGATGAGTGACTCGTATTCGCCTGGTTACTGTGGCCCCCGTGAGTGCGCCGCTCACGCTCTCTCTCTCTCTCTCGCTCTCTTTTCTTCTCGCTCTCACCCAAGACGGCTGAAGACCAACCACCTATTCCGGGCCTACGCAGAAGAACTCTCATCGCTTCTCATCACCACCAGCTGCTCCCGATTGAACGTGTGTGCCATGCCCCCTTTGCAGTGTAATTCACGTGTGTACGGTTTGTAGTGGACTTTGGTGTATTTTCTTCACGTGTGCTTTGAGCAGCCCTGCCGGTGTGTGAGTGCGCAAAGACTGTCTGCATGGAACCATGGAACTAAAGTCTGTACTCTCTCTCTCCTGTCAAGCTCGCAACCCCCGTACGGATGGACTTGGTGGCTGGACTGTCCAAGCATGCCATTGGAGACTTCAGACTTGGGTGTGGGTGGGTTCCCCCGTGGGCAGAGAAATTAGAACACAGGGAGAAGGCTCAGTCTCATTGGTTCCCATTGTAGCCAGTTAGCTTTGCATGCATACTGCAGTAACGAGCGTAGGCCAGTCCTTCATGTGGGAAAATGTATGGAATGGAAAGGGGAACCCATGCTAAATACATTGCTACTGCCATTTCCAGTCACAAATATTATCAACAAAACATTCCTGGTAAGCACTATGACTGTTGTTTAACAATAGGCTGTATTGACAAATCGTTCAGGTGTGTAGTTTTACAGCAGGTTAGAAGATTTCAACCTGTACTCGCTAGCATCGTGCTAATGTTTATGGGTTTGGCCCCATAAAAATTGAGCTTTGTGACAGAGTATATAATAATCTAGTGGCGCAAAATAATCGAAACGCTACTCAAATGGGGTCTTATTATTTCTAGCTTCGAACTTAATATTAATATTTCAGGACAAAAAATTATAAAAAATCACAAAAATTATAATGGTGAAAAACTCCATTGACACCCATTCATTTTGCACTGTCCCGTGGTTAGGGTTAGCCAGTTGTGGCTAGTAGCAAGTTCCGTGAGTGAACAGCCCCTGTCCTGGGTAATGGACAGAGACAACTAGGCCTACCCCTTTGACTTTTAATGCAGTGGTGGTAAATGAATAGAACGAAAACTGGAACTTGTGTCTTGGTGTGTTTTTGGTGTTGTGCAGTGAACTCCCAGGGTAGTAGTAAAAGTGGGCGCGGCCAGCAAACGCGTGCCCCACCTGTGACATGAAAAGGTTTAAGAAGATGAAAGGCTATCACAATCAAATTTATGTTAACTCCTGCACATACATTTGTCATTCTGAGTCAATGCAGCCCACAAACTTTATGGTACAGACATCTCCTGATTCACATCAAGATTAACTTCATTAACATATCTAGATGTCACATTTTAGTGATGGACAACTTACATTCATTAGTTATAGTCCAGTAACTTACTATATAGTGCTTGTTTTTTTTTTTTCAAATCACCTGGTTTTACCTACACATTCTGTATACCACCTGGTTGAATTGGACAGAAAAAAAACAGGTCATTTGGAATATGTGGCACTGGATAGTAAACTAATGAATCCAGATTGTCCAGCACTAACATCAAATAGAACAAGAGGTGTACAAAATTTATATAGGCTATTCTGAAATAATTTGCGGAACTGGAATATAGGTTATTAAAGAGATTGTGGAGCCTTACTAAATAAACAAACAAACAAATCCACCTAGCCCATCCCCCATCCCCACCCCAACATGCACATCACAGGAAGTGTCCTGGTTTTCACATGCCAAAATACGTATGCCTAATCTAGTGTTCTGACCATCAATGCCTAAAAAAGATCTCTACTTTGTGCCTCACCTGTTTGAGCAATACCAAAGGTAACTTCACTCTTTCTGTCTTCCTCTCTGAGCTCACAGCAGACACCGATCCTGTACTGAGTGTCTGGCTGCAGGCCTGCAAGAGTTGTGCTGCAGGACTCTGTGGAGATTAGTGCAGGTTGAAATGTCTGAAAAAAGAGGTTTAGGAACATTTCATATAGATTTTTCCTAATTGTGTTTTTTATCAACTACAATCCCCATAATCTTCAAATCCACCTGTTTCCATTTTTTTTCCTGCAGTGGAAACACCCAAAATCCAAGATGGTGGATGTGCAGTCGTATTCTAATACAATTGAATGTAATATACATTTTTCGAATTGGTGTTTCTTATATTTCTTGGACCCCTCTGTTCTACAATCCAATATGTCTGACATAACATTGCCAAAATTACATATTTGGTGTTTCAATGCCTCTAAAGTCATTGTTTATTTCTTGTATTTGTAATATTCATGATGGATACTTACTGTTCAGACTGTACAGTCAGCCATCCCTTAAACTTCATTAAAAAAATATATTTAATTTGTTGCAACATGACATCTAAAAAAGCATTGAACACCTTTTTTATATGACCAACAAATGTGTCTTGTCCCAAATCTGAGTTGGCCCCTCTGATCATTTTTTTTTTGTTTGTTTTTTTGTAGGACCCCCTCCGAATACAAAACAACCTGTTTCCATTTCCCTTTAATTTTTAGAAGCAAATCCAAGATGGCCAACATTATAGCAAGAAAAGGACATTTGGTATTTTCAGGTCTATTAAGCTATTATGCTGTTGTGTATGCCTATTGGTAATACTCTGATATGCACAGTCATTACATAAAATGTTATCCATGTTTATTTCATCTGTTGTCAAAATTCTACATGGCATCTAATAACCCCTGGATCGTGTGTGTAATCTGGTTGTCGTGACAATTAACCAGTTTCTTTGCTGCAGCTGTCAAAACGTAGGCCTATATTTGAAGAGTTCAGAGGCAAAACCCTGCAACTCCATATCTGAAGACATGCACTTATATATTTTTAGGAACCCCACTGTTGGTTTGGTTTAAATTCATGTATTTGATAATACATAAAAATATTTAAATTACATGAATAAAAAAAAAATATATAAATTTTGATAGATTATTATTAAATGCAAATGAATTATGAAATGTTTCTGGAAAGGCACTTCATTTAGTGTTACACTCAAAGATACCCAGAATCTTGCATTAAAGACCAAGTTGTCCTTGTGCCCCGTTGCTCTGCTGCGTGTGGGAGTTTTTTAAGGGGTTTGGTGCACCTGTGCACCATCTCCACTCATGAGCAATCGGCAGTCAGAGTACCTACCTAAATCTTGCACCTGAAACACATACAGACAGACCAAGAAACCAGCAGGGAGGACAGCCACGCCCCCTGTAGTCGAGACATTTGGTACTTGGGCTCTGGGTTCAAATCAAAGAAACTCAACAGAAGAACAATCTCTCGGGGGGAAATGCATTGGCCACGGTGTAGTACGGGGGCATAGCCTGAGGACACGAGTGGATGGAAAATTAACTCCCTTGCATAGAGGTAGAAAATAACACTAGAGAGGACACAGCAATTTGCGACAGCACTGGGAAATGGCAGCTGGAGCTTCCCAACTTCCGTAGGTAGTGTAGGCACCTTCAGTCAATGCAATTCAATGGAGAACACGCCCACCCCTGTCAAAATGTTTTACTTAAACTGTGTGAATATGAAGTAACACATTAATCAAAGACCAGATTTGAAATGTCAGGCTAAATATCTACTTAAATCATATGAGTCGATAAAATACATCAAATCAAATAAAAATCAAATAATATGTTTTATAAACACACGTCAACTATTGTCCTTGTACAGTGTGTTGATGGACATCTAAACGTTATTAAGCCATTTTTTGACAGAGGTGAGCCCCCCTCTCCATTCATTTCCATTTCTCTGATCAACCTACAGATAATGGCCACTACAGATTGCCGTAAAAGGGGGGGCGGGGTCACCTCTAGTGTTATTTTCTACCTCTATGCTCCCTTGCGCATGGTCATTGGTCAGTAGGTGCGATGGATAAAATTTCCGTACTCCCTTGCGCCAGAGGTACTCTAACTGCGCATGGTCAGTGGGGGCGACACCATGATGGATAATTTGTGGCCAAATTAACGGCAGCTGTTGGTCAGCAGTAATTGCTGGGGGTAATTAAGGACAGCTGACAAACATTCATGCTGTCCTATGACCTGTTCCACACTCCGACCCTCCCGGAAGTGTCAATAAGCCCATACGACTTTGTTGCTGTCAACCAACGTTAACGGAAGCACGTGAGCGAGAACTTGTTGTCACGATGTGGGTGTTATTAAATACAGCGCATTTAAAGTCGGCCACAAATATGAACGAGACGATGAGCTCGCACCGGTTTGCTCTACTAACACACCACGTGTGAGGAGTGGGGGGACAGGCAGTGAGGAGGAGCTGAAGTGGGGACCTGCGCAAACTTGTGTAGAGGTGTGAGACAAGACCCCTACACACGTGAGTGAGTTGTTGACCAACCAGTTCATGGGCGCGTGACCTCGGAGGCAGTCCGCCGACGAGCGTTGAAGGGGATAAGCAACTGCAGAGGTTGCAAGATCTGACTGCAGCCGCATTCATCCCGCGATAGTTTTACACCATGTGACATGTCACCTCGTCAATGCAACGTCGACGAAATTTCGAAGTTTGACAGGAAATCTAACCGTCATGCAGCATTTTCTATCCAGGGTGCATTGCTGTCTAAATGCGCATGCATGCATTGACACATGTCGAATGCACCTATTGCATGCTTCCCTGATGCTTCCATTCGCCATCGATTCGTACTACGCTGTTATGACGTGAATAAGCCCTCTTGTCTCAAGACTCTTTGGTTCAAATTACAGAAGGTCTTGGTTCCAAGCCGTGTGAGCTCTTTATCACTACAAATGGCTTCAGAATTGGGCCCAAACAGATGAGCTATACAGCAGACCCACATAGACGTGATCTCAATGGATGCTACTGATGGTTGAAGCATAATGTGAGACACTATGGATGATTCAAGTATGTTTGGAGTTATATGAGGGCTGTTCAAAGTGTGTGAAGCAAGTTGGCCTTTAACGAAAGGAAGGCCATATCATATGTGACCCATCGCTAGAGTTGTGGACTGTCATGCAAAAGCGTGTAGTCCTGTGAGCAGAGAGCATGGCAATATTGTTGGCATTGGAGGAATACAACATCCCGGATAGAACATACAGTAAGGTTTCATAGCCTTCAGATAAGCTGAAGCTGACCTTGAAGCAAGGTTGTAGGCCTTGGCCTTGACACAGACAGCCAATCCAGTGAATGTGCAATATTACTGTACAGGTAACGCTGCATAATAAGTACTGTAGTGTACATGAAGTGATACATAGTAATTTATCTTTGAACAATAATTTGGACCTGCATGAAATCTTTCACAAATGAATGGCTTTATAGACCCGAATGCACCACTAATTTAGATTTTTCCTTCACCTTTCCTTCACATTTTAACAAATATTACCAATACAAGTCAACAATGGCTTTATAGACTTAAAATGACTAAATATGCCAATTTTGCCATATATATAAGTGAAAGTGAAAAGTGAAAGCCCATTGGGAAACTCCAACTCCCATTGTCATTGTGACACAGCACACAAGTGAACACTGCACACAACAAAATTGCATTTTATGCCTCACCCGTGCAAGGGGGCAGCCCTCAGTGGCGCCCCATGGGGAGCAGTGCGGTGGGACGGTACCATGCTCAGGGTACCTCAGTCATGGAGGAGGTTGGGGGAGAGCACTGGTTGATTACTCCCCCCACCAACCTGGCGGGTCGGGAGTCGAACCGGCAACCTCTGGGATACAAGTCTGACGCCCTAACCGCTCACCCATGACTGCCCTCATCTTGGATTTTGCCACAAAAAATGAAGGAAAACATTTCAATGTTGCCCTAGAATTGAAAGAAAGTTCAACTGAACCTTAAAACAGCATTAATGGTGACATTTGTACACATAATGGCAGCCATCTTGAATTTGCCACTAAATATTAAGGGAAAAAATTGAAACAGGTGGATTTGTATTCGGGTGGGTCCTAGAACTAAAAAAAGAAGCACAAAATGGACAAATCCATATCAAATGTTCCAAAACATACATATGGACCTATACTACATGGTCTGCAGTTCAGTTCCTTCACTGTTGTAGGAGATCAGGAACCTGTGCGGAATCTGCTGCATCCCCTGCTGTAGGCTCCAGTTGAGATCCACAGATGTTGGTGTCACTGAAACCACTCTCAAGTTCTCTGGGGCTGGAATACCTGTCAGGAACCCACAGGACTTTAGATGAAACATCACTTCAATCTGAGAATACATTCTCATACCTGGACATGTGTGTGTGTGTACTGGTCAATTTTTGAAGTATTTTCCTCTCTGTCTCACCATATGCAATTGAAAATGCTTCACGACATGATGAAGAAACTAGATATTCCTATTGGAGTTGACTTACTTGTTCTGATGTGTCTGCAAACAGGCTGGCTCTGTCTTCCATGTAGCACTGTGGAAACATTGATGGTGTATTCTCCCCCAATATGCAGCTCAGTAAAGCTGTGTCGGAGAGATTTGACTGAAACGGTGTCTATGCATTCCCCATCAGTGCTGAGGGTCAGCAGGTATGAGGCCTGGTCCACTCCTGCTGGTTTGCTCCATGACACTGTTGCTGATGGTAAATCCACCTTCACAGCAAGATCCTCCGGAGGGGGAACAGCTGAGAAAAAAAGCAAATATGTAGGCTACTGTAAGTTTATTTGTTTACTATGTATTTATTCTATTTTATTTTTTTAAAGGGACTGTTAGGTTGTCTCTTTGGTATTGAAGAGGAAATCCATTCATTATTGGGTGGTTTAGAGATGGATGAGGGAGTTAGGGCCTCCTCACACCGATTCAGCCAAAGTGAAGCCCCCCTATCTGCCAACGTTTTGCTTATGTTGATTGTGTGATTGTGTGTGTGTGTGTGTGTGTGCGTGCATACGTGCGTGCGTGCGTGCGTGCATGCATGCGCGTATATTTGTGTGTGCCTGCACATGTCAATAGGAATATTAATAACTATACATGGTGACATAGGAAAGTCAAACACAAACCTGTATGTGTAGTTGCTGCCACACACTGACTATCTCTGCCATCATCCATGAGGGTGGCCACAGTAAAGGTGTACTCTGCTCCTGGACTGAGCTCTTGAACGTGTAGCTTCTGCCCTTGGACTTGACATTTTTCCTGTTTGTCTTCAGCTTCCCATGTGACCCTGAATGTGTGGGGTCCAGTGAGTCCCTCAGGAGGTCCCCAGCAAAGACACACAGAGTCTGGCTTCACTGAGGTGAACTCAATGGGCCCAGAAGGAGGCACAGCTGGGAATGACATTAAAATGGTTTTAATGATGTATATCCTTCCATACTTGGCTAAAAATAAATGATAAACCAACCCAATCATTTGTCTTTTAATTGATAATATCTGTGCTTACCTGTTGTCGTATTTGAAACTGATTTCCTTAATCGCTAAGGATACAAGAGTGAACATTGTGATGTTGGCTTTTCCAAATTACATATTTTATATTAAATATTACATTTACATGACATTTATATATAGCTTTTTAAATATATCTTGCTGTATGGCAATACAATCTACCTGATGTTCCTCCAGGTCTGTTACATGGTGTCCCCTATGCTCCTTCACACATAGAGCACATATAGCGGTTTGGTCAGTGTTGCAGTACAGCTCCACTTCTCTGTTGTGGCGTTGGCACAGCCTCTGCTCCAGGTGTTCAGTGGCCTCCACCAGCCTGTGGATCTTTAGTGCAGGGACTGTGTAGTGGCGCTTCACATGGATCTCACAGAACGAGGTCATGCAGGTCAGGCAGGATTTACATGCCGTCTTTGGGCAAACATCACACAGGACTGCCCCAGGTGCCAAGGTGAGAGGACTGTGGGAACACGAAAGCACTGATTCACCAGACGATATAAGGCCATTTTCACACTTGGTCCCTTTCAGCCACTTAAGTGTATCCTCTCAATAGCCAAGCATGGTAGTGGGACTGACATGGTTTGGGGATGCATGAATGCTGTCAACATTGGCAATCTGAAATACACCTAAAAGAAACGTGCATGTCAACATGCACTGTGACTACTGAAGCATTCAAATCTCACACCAATCTATTTAAGACAGATGCAGACTCAAAATGTGAAAGTTCAATGCAAAGAAAGGTTGAAACGCACACTGATGACCTCCCTTTCCATTTCGTTTCATTTCGAGACAATTCGAGCCAACACAGCCCCTTCTCTACCAGATTTTAATCTGGAGTGTACTCACTTTTGTCAGTGCATGTTGAAACATTAATGGCCTTATTTTCTTTTTTTTTTGGGTGAACAAGAAATTTAAGCGGTTAAATAAGTTGTTAAAAGGCCACTAATCATTGTGTCAAAGTGAAATTTCTGTAATGCTTTCCTATGAAAAGATATACTCAAAAATCTGCAAAAACTGTGAGGGGTGTATTCACTTTCGTGATATACTGTATCCACAAACCCTTTGGTACACAGAAACAGGGGGAGGATATGAATACGTATACCAAGTTTGGTGTATCTAGGTAGTAGAGAATCAGGTATTTCATGGATTGATATTCAGGACGCCTGTGCGCATATTTAATGAGCTAGGGCCTAATTTGCACAATACATTTATAAATAAATAAAATTCTGAAAACTTCCAATACAATTTTTTTAAGGTTTTATGTCCATTACAAACTGGAGCAGTTTCATAGTCCTATCTATTAAACAATTTTTTTTGGCCTATCTTGAAGGCTAATGTCAACACAAGCCAAATAGGGCCAAAAGGGGTTGGTCTGACTTCCTGGTCTAATTTAGTGTTTTGCAGAAAAGGATGCAAAAAATGTTCCATGATATCACCTTCTTTGGAATGTAGAAAACAATACCTTTGTCTGACATGTGTTGAATGTGTGGGTTTGATGTAAAAATCAGTCTCTATTTTGTAGAGTATAATATTTAGGCGATTTTATGCCAAATTCATGGTCCCACTCATACAAAATACACAAAATAAGCAACCAAACGACTTTTAATTATATTTTTCTGTCATTATTTTGAAAGAAGACATGTAAATGGAACAAATTCTGAAACAATCTCAAAATCTCCCAAATTTGAGAAAAATGGCATTTGGGGTGTGCAGTCTCGCCTGAAGTAGGCCTACGAATGCTTGCTTACAGTTCCTGCCTGTTTTGTATCAGTAGCGGTGCATGGGCCATTGCAGTCAAATTTAGCATACATATAGGTGCCCCATAGTACAATACAGTGCTTGCCATGGTCTAATGTGACATGCGAAAAAGGGGACATGTGTGACTTGAACGAGAACTCAGTGAGACGACAGGAATTGTTTGTTTTATCTAACGATCTGTGTACAAAATAAATTGTAACATATTTATGGAACACATGTTGCTGTCCTTTGTAATGTATAAACCTGGGTCATAGGTAGAAAATAACACTAGAGGACACAGCAATTTGTGACAGCACTGGGAAATGCAAGATGGAGCTTCCCAACTTCCGTAGGTAGTGTAGGTACCTTCAGGCAATGCGAGTCAATGGAGAACATGCCCACCCCTGTCAAAAAATTGACTAAAACTGTTTGAATATGAAGTAACACATTAATCAAACACCAGATTTGAAATATGAAACGGTCCACAATAGGGCTGAACAATTAATAGAAAATAATCGAAAATCGTGATAAAATCGTGAAATCGAAGTTGTGATTTCGATCGTGATTTAATCGTGGCATTAGTGACCTACCTTTGAGAGTGTCCTTGAAGCCAGAACATACTGACAGGCTGGTGTTTCTGTCCAGAAATCTGTCCACCTAAGTTTCATGCTATTGCCTTTACATAATTATTACAATTCATTTTATTTTGCTCATCCCATATATAATTCATTCTTGGTTATATTTCATCTTGTTATAATTTTCAAAAATATCTGTAAAAAATATAATATGAGGGTTAGGTGCTGTGCTCAATACCTTCAGCCATGGATGAAGGTGTAAAGATGAATCTCTTTCCTACTGGTAAGGTTGTGTTTCAAACCTGTTATCCTTTGATCTTAAGACCAACTCCCTAATAATTAGGCCCATTAGAAATGATATCAAGAATTGCCATCACACAACAAGCATCAATGGGTGTGTTTATATGCACATAAAAATATAACGACATTCATTAAATGTCCATTGCTGTAACCAATTCAGTCAATAACTCAATTTCTTTGAGACATGTAAACACCTTAATTGTTTTTTATGTTCTAAAAACCAACTGCAAGGCAGTGTTTCTTGAAACATGTCCATCTATAAAAGTGCAAATTCTGTTGAAAATCAATTAGGCCTACATTTTCATGAAGAAAATAAATCCAGGTAATGATCTAGGGTTCTATTACACAAATGTACAGTTGTTTTAAAGATTTAAATGTAATTATTAGAGATGCGCCGGATCTAAAATCCGGTTCCGGATCCGGACAGATATCAGCCTTTTTGACAGGGTCCGGTACCGGCCAGACCCAACACGCCAAACCGGAGTAGCCTAAATCGTGATTTGGCGGAGCGCTCCAAACACAGTAGCGTAAATCACGCTAGTACTGAACTCAGCAATCGCAAAGGTGAAGGTTCTTTGAAAATTTGTAAAACATAGGCTACCAACCTATCTATTAACAGGAAAAGGAGTAGCCCGTGATTATCCTCAGTCTATCCCATTCTGTGCCATTAGAATATTCTGCATTCTGCACTAACCAACTCCAACTCCACCATCATATCCTAAGTGTGGTCTTACTATGAACTGTTATACTGGTTAAATGTAGACCTATCTGAGTGTGATATTTTTGCAGTTCTGGGATATATTTTTCAGGAAGATTTTGTGAAGAAAGAATTAGGCTGAAGTAGTCCCAGGTAGCCACGTATCTCAAATAGGCCAATACTGTATATGAAGGCTTTATTTGCAAAACGGTGTATCTCCATTTTATAGAATGTTGGGAAATTGACATTTTTGTATTGGGCATTCCATTGAATTGCATTGCAAAATGCATTTTATATAGCTTAAAAAAAGTATGTTCTCAAAATATTTGAATGGTAATAATTCACACATGGGTGATATGACCTCTGAACAGTCATTTCCAATAATAAAATGCAAAAGTCAAAAAATAGAGATACACCGCTTTGCAAATAAACCCTTCATATATAGTTGTAGAAATTATTGGCTGCATTGTAATGTACCAGATGATGATTGGCGTAGGATCCGGTATTCGGTTCCGGTTCCGGCAGGATCTTAAGCAGGATCTTAAAAAATCAGGATCCGGTGCATGTCTAGTAATTTTATTATTTTTCATTGCTGTAAACCTGCCCACACCCTGTAAAACCTGCTGTCACAAGGACAGCCATCATCATTTCAATTGACAAAGAATAAAAAAACTCACTGATGGAATATCACCCCTACATGGGTGTGAGCACAACTGCATATTGAAATTGGTTGAACTTATCCTTTAAAATAGGGTGTAACATAGTCAAATGTTCTATCAAACAGCTTCCTTGGCGGATGTCTGAACACTCAGAGTACATCTAGTTACTATTATTGTCTGATTGCTCAAAATGTGTCCCACAAACTATTCCTCACCACAGTCAGATATGTTTTAAAAGCCATTTAATTTAGACATGTACAAGGTCATTGTCATTACTGAGGAACCTTTTTCGTATATTTACAACCTGATGGTGGTGACATTTGACGGAGGTGAAGAAGTTTTTTTCAGAAAGAGTTTTACGTGTTTTAGAAATGTTTTAAGAATATGCTTACAATATGTATCATGGAAATAATTCTTCACTTTAAAGGGACACTGTGTAAGATTTTAAGTTGTTTATTTCCAGAATTCATGCTGCCCATTCACTAATGTTACCTTTTTCATGAATTCTTACCACCACCATCACATTCAATTTATTCATTATGACTGGAAAAATTGCACTTTTCATACATGAAAAGGGGATCTTCTCCGTGGTCCCCCATTTTGAATTTCCAGAAATAGCCATTTTTAGCTGTAAAACTGACTGTACTTGGGCCATACTACAAAATATTTGTTTATTACTTTGTAAACTTTCATGAAAATATAAAAATGAGCAGCATAGTTGCAGTACCTTTTTTGACCATTTCCTGCACAGTGTCCCTTTAACACGGTAAACATGTTTTTACTTCTAATTGTGTCTGACGGTGTTGACAAAACCAAGTAATATTCTATTTTATGAAAAAAGTAAAATATTGATCTTATACATCACAGAGTCACGACCTTCGTCTATGATAATTTACCTCCATATTTTGGATTTGAACAACTTTCTTTCTTTCAAAATTAAAAACTGTTTTATCCACATTCTCAAGAATCAGTGAAGGGAATAGCAATGATTCAGCAATTATCGAATTTTCAAAGAAATTACTGAATGTGGAGGTGCAGTTTCAATACCTGGTCATGTTACTTTCTCCTGTAAATTGTATAAAACGATCCATTGACCGGTCACTCTTCATGGATATGACACTCGGTACTGGTGACTGTCTACCATGATGAAGGCTGGTGAAGAAAAGCAGACAACATGCTCTACTGTTACAAAATGGAAAGTGCTTCACATCACACCACATGCTGCGTCCACCTCATCACCTCAAACAGTATAATAATATAACAATACAATTGACAATGCCACCAATATGTAGCAACCTGCAATCTCCAATGAGTGAATTTACATATTGCAGTAAGACATGAATCACATTCGTCAGTTTCACAATGGCAGGTGAACTAATAGACCAGTTGACATTGTAATCATAAAAAGATCATAAAAAAAATCATACAATTTCATTAACACTTGACAGTTCAATTCTCTGAACACACCTATGGTATGTATACATACCACATCATGACAAATATCCTATACAATGTCTTCAAACAAACTGAGCTACCTTAGAGGAGGTGTGCACTTTGCAAGCACTTCTAGCAGTTTTTTGATGTGCTAAAAATCAATTGCAAGGGAATAACAATGCTAAATACAGCAATGATCGAATTTTCAAAGAAATTACTGAAGTCACAGCTCCACATCAAAGCTGTCACTAGATGCATTTTATCATCTTAGCAATATTGCCAGGATTAGACCCATGTTCTCTCTCCAGGATACAGAAACTCTTGTGCATGCGTTTGTATCATCAAGGCTGGATTATTCAGCCTGATCTCCAAAAATTCTGTGCTCCTGGACACGGATGTTAAGGACACGAAATCCGTGTCCAGGAGCACGGATTTTGCCAAAATTCCGTGCTCCTGGACACGGAATTGTTTTCCGTGATGGGCACACGGAAGTGCTTTCTATATTCCCACAGCACTGTGTTAACTCTATCATTAGAAAATACATACCAAATGCTAATCCTAAATAGCAATTTAAGTTGTGCCCTGACCAAAACATTCCCTAACCTTAACCTGTCATACAGACATATTTTTGAGAAATACCTTTTCCAGTTGGTTGATAGGCTATCAAATTCATATAATGAATGAAAGAATATTAGCTGTGCCCAGACCAAAACAATCCCTAACCCTAACCTGTCAGTAAGAAATGTTTTTTTTAGAGGAAAAACATTTGAAATTAGAAAAATCATGAGAAAACACAAGACTGTGGAAACATAGAGCTGTGGGAGTATAGAGAGAGCACTTCTGTGTGTCCATCACGGAAAACAATTCCGTGTCCAGGAGCACGGAAAACAATTCTGTGTCCAGGAGCACGGAATTTTGGCAAAATCCGTGCTCCTGGACACGGATTTCGTGTCCTTAGCATCCGTGTCCAGGAGCACAGAATTTTTGGAGATCATGTTGCTGGCAGCCGATTATTGCAATGCACTGTTCTCTGGCAAGCACAATAAGGAGTCTTCAGCTTGTCTAAAATGCTGCAGCTAGAGTGTTGATGAGATCAAAAGAAGTACAGCCATATTACATCTATTCTAGCCTCTCTCCACTGGCTGCCTATAAAAGCAAGGGCTGATTTCAAGATCCTCCTCCTTACATACAGAGCATTAAATAATCTTGGTCCAGCCTACTTAAGTGAGCTCCTTAAGCCCTACATACCAGCACGCCCACTGTGCTCTGCAAATGCTGGTCTTCCAAGTATCCCTTCAGTGCAAAATAAATCAGAAGGTCATAGGGCATTTGCTTTCCATGCCCCAACACTGTGGAATGGCCTGCCATGTGTCATTAGGGTTGCTGGCTCATAGGATAGGAAAGGATGAGCCTATATTATCTTTTCTAGAGAGAAATTTGGTATGGGCACAGAGTCTAAGCGTTTACACAAAGAACACATATCAACACATTAGACAAACATAAAAACACACAGGACTGGACCACAAAACATGTAAACATGTAGCCTACATCCAAACATGCACATATACACACAAATATATCATACCACCCCCCCCCACACACACACACAAACACACACACACACACACACACACTCCCCAATTGAATAGACCTGGAACATTTACACAAAAAAGAATCCTGAGTATACAACCTTAGCAGCGTGGAACTAGGAAGACCCCCCACCCCCCCCAACACACACACACACACACACATACACACACACACACGACACACGACACACAGACCCACACAACCGCACACATACCACACACACACACACACACACACACACACACACACACACACACACACACACACACACACACACACACACACACACACACACACACACACACACACACACACACACACAACCATTTGTCTTACAATTAGGTATGCTATTTGCCTGGTTAACACCAGACCTAATCACAAGTGAGTGTCTTTCAGATCGAAACGATTGTGTAGAACTAAAGGCAGTATGGGAGTTCCCAGGCTAGTATCCTATATCTTACCTGATGGTAACAGTTCATATTTACCATGAAAGATTATGCTCCTGGTCCTCTGCGATTGTCTATCCCTGCCTCATCACTGCTTCATCAAATAAAACCTGAATTGATGTGGGACGGGGCATGCCCATAATTTTCCCTGCTCTTTTTATGAGTGTTTGTAGTTGGGCCTTCAATTTCACAGACAAATTCCCAAACCATACTGTGATGCCTAATATCTAATAATGGATTCAATCGATCTCAAACACTCTCAGCCTTCTCAAAAAATTAGGACGCTGACTGATCCTTGAACATAAAAACTCAACCTGCTGGCCCCAATTTAGGTCAGAGTCAAATAAAACAGGTATTTGTATATGACTACTTGTTCCACCGCCTCCCCATTCAATGTCACCACAGAATGATTTCCTATAGATCTTGGGTCAAAGATTATTTCTTTTGTTTTAGTCGCACCAGTTTATTAGACTCACACCACCTCACCACCCTGTCTATTTCTTCCTGATAGCCAGACATATCAGAGTCCTGCATTAAAAGACTCAGAATTGCTGTGTCGTCTGAGAACTTAATTATAAAATTATTTTGATGGTAATTTCTACATTCGTTAGTATACAAAGTAAACAATAACGGGGAATTCACACAGCCTTGTGGGACTCCAATATCGATAGTCAAAGAGTCTGATAGTGTGGAGTTAAGCCTTACTTGCTGTGTCCTCCTAGTAAGGAAGGCCTCATACCATTTAATCATTGCTGGGTTCACCTCCATTCGTTTTAATGTGTCTAACAAAAAAGTTGGTTTAATGGTATTAAAAGCTGAACTAAAATCCATAAAAAGCAATCTGGCATAGGCCTTGCTGTTTTCCAAGTGCTTCAGAATAAGATGGGATGTCGTGCATAAAGCGTCCCCAGTGCTTCTCCTATCTTTGTATGCGAATTGTGTAAAATTAGTGGGGGTATCCTGTCTGGTCCACTAGCTTTCCTAATGTGCAAGGCCTTAAAAGCTTTTATTACAGAAGATGTGTCAATGACAATTCTATCATCAATACTACAGACCACATTTGCTGGCAGGCCCCCGTCCCCCCCAGTGTCAAATCTTTTATAAAACATATTCAAATCATCTGCACACTCCTTTTCATTGTACACACTGAGTGCTCTCTCCTTGTTGTTTAGATTTGTCATGTCCTTTATACATTCCCACATATTTTTTGTGTCCTTAGCGAGGAATGCTTCTTTGATCTTTAAACTATGCTGGTCCCGCGCCGCTTTTAGTTTCCATTTCAGTTCTTTTTGGACAGTCTTTAGTTCCACAGTGTCATTGTTCCGAAAGGCCCGCCTTTTCCTCTTAATACATAATACATAATCCTTTATGTCAGATGTAACATAGTCTTTATGATTTGGATATATTTTAATGGTTTTCTTGGGCACCACGGTGTCGACGCAAAAATGAATGTAATCCGTTATCACATCCACCATACAATCCAGTTCATTTTCTTGGTGAAAGACCTCCCAATCCCTCTGTGGACATTTTTAAGACCAGGCTGAAAACATTTATGTTTTCTAATTATTTTGAATTTTTTAACTCCTTTTTTAAACTAATGTAATAAGTAATAAGTAAAATGTAACTATGATATTATCTTTAAATCAATATTTTATGTAATATCAATCGTGCATTTGTAAAGTGTTCTGAGACCATATACGGTGATACCACACTATAATAAATTGGAATTCAATTGAATTGAATGTGGAGGTGCAGCTCCAATACCTGGTTATGTCTTTTTCTCCTGTAAATTGTATAAAACGATCCATTGACCGGTCACTCTTCATGGATATGACCCTTGGTACTGGTGACTGTCCACCATGATGAAAGCTGAGGAAGCAAAGTAGACAACATGATCTACGTATTGTTACAAAATGCCAACATGCTGCGTCCACCTCATTAGCACACCCGCTAACCAACATTTTGGGCAACTTTTATGATGAGAAGTTCCCAAATGACCACGGATCTGACTGCAACCCCCTGTCACAATACCAGTGCTCCGCCCCTGCCGGTAGGCCTATATTGGCCAACAGTAATTACAACAGATTAAGTATAATTTAATGGCCCACGGGCCTCCAGTTCCCCATCCATGCCCTATATATTGGTGGTCCCTACTTGCCAATGGAAGAGCAGTATGTAAAAGGACGCTTTTGCATACCCCTGTAGTTGGGCATGTGCGTACCCCAGTAAGGTTGTCATTCAAGTGTAAGAAAGTATGATTTGTGAGGAAATGGATGGTGCCTCCCAACACGTAGAAGGATCAGGAAGCGCGCTCAACACTTTGTCGTTTAGGACTACACTGGGTGCTTAACTTCGTCAATGAATGAACTCAAATCTCAAAAGTAAGTGAATAAAGAAGCACTCATCAGATTTCTTTTTTCATTTTTAATCGCCTCACATCACAGACGTTTCGGGCTTACACCCTTCATTTCACACTGAAGAAGGGTGTAAGCCCGAAACGTCTGTGATGTGAGGCGATTAAAAACGAAAAAAGAAATCTGATGGGTGCTTCTTTATTCACTTACTTTTGAGCCTCCCAACACGTACAAGCCTGACTGTGCTCACCTTTGTCCCCCACTGGCACCTGCTGTGTTGTCTGCAGAGAGGTCTTCCTTAGCCATGTCCTCATCAGGGTGGTCTTTCCAGGGTATGGTGATTCCAGAGTGGGGTTCTTCATGCTCCAGGTCTCCGGAGGCTGCTGTGCCGGGATGCTTCACCTCCATACAGGTTCTCTGTTTGGCCAAAGTGATGTCATCTGGACCATCGTTATGAGGAGGCCCCTCACCCCCCCTCACACCTGCTGCCTCCATCAGGTACAGCTCATACACTGGGGGCAAGCCATGCTGAGTTAGACTGCAGCTCATGAACAACATCTCAGTAGATTCTTCACTTTACCCCTCATTTCTCTGATCTGTCTCGGTTTACCCCGTCACTTGGGTAAAACACATGACCACTTTTTTTCAAGCAATCATATTTTTTAGAGAGAAAATCCATGTCATCAATTATGCAATGTGCAAGTCTTACAAAGATGTCAGGTAGGCTAGGTAATTATTATTACGCTATAATTACATGCTTAATTACACAGACGATAGTCTACTTTGTGAAGGAAATTTAGACAATATGTATCTTTACATTTTGTCTAAGTGCCAAAGACACTTGAGCATGGCCGTAACCACCATTGAGGACACAGAGGTCATGTTACATTACATTTAGCGAAGTCCAAATTGTTTTTGTCTGAACTGGATCCAGCTGTGCAGCTCACGGCTTTCCGGTTGCTAGGCGACCGCTCTGTTTAACTGAAAATTCACTTGTTGTTCTTTGCCTGACCTGACTGAGACCTTCACCCTCTTGATTTCTCCGTAAACTTTGACTATTTGATCCTTCATCTTTCATATTTTCACCTTCTTTGACTTTCCCTGCATCCTCTTTACTACCAACTATCAACACTCTTCTTCACAATTTCTATTTCTGGATTTCCGACGTGTTGAAACTTCAAACGTGATCTCCGGTGACTTTCCATTAGCATTTCGCTAATAACATTTATCCATTAAAAAACAATGGGGGCTTTTAGGCTGTAATGAAATGTTTCCATATCTTTACAGACATGTATTGTACTGTAGGCTATTATTTAGGATTACTATAGGTGTCACCTCTGTAGGCTATTATTTTATGAATAAGATGAGAAGACGATAGGAGTATATTGATAAGATTTTGTTTCATATTTATTAGTGGTGGGCCGTTATCGGCGTTAACGTGCTGCGATAATGTGATGCTCTTATCGGGCGATAAAGAAAATGTCGCGCGTTAATCTATTCTCAAAATTGGTTGCGAGTTGGGCATATGCACGTGCGCACAGCGTCCCATTGACAGACACTTTCAGACTTTCTTCCAGTCGCTTCTCCACCTCTTGCTTAAGTAGACCTGCCAAATATGGACAGTGTTTGCAAGCTGTAAACATTACTCTTTCTGCCATGGTAGGTGTTGTTTGATTGATTTTTTATAACCAGTAGATTAGAGAGACGTTATTGTGTGTGAGGTGAAAGTAGAGAGACGTCACTCGTGTGTGTGATAGGAGCTGCATTTCAAACACCAAACTTATTCTACCTCATGCACTGCATGGAACATAGACAACAACACAAACTGTTGAAATCTTGCCAGTGCCATAGCTGTACAACATTCTGTGTGATAGCCTACTGTAAATGCATTTTGAAGACAGTCTAACTCCAACTGTCAATGCCTAGAAGAACTAGCTCAGATGAGGTTTCTGATTGTGTTACGGACCCGTAACAGAACCAGAACTCTGTCTTCAATATTCCAACCGAGTCTGCACTGTTTTCAAGAGGCTGCACCGACCTGGTCCAGATCCGTTTGTTGCCACTAAAACAGATGTGTTTTTACAAGTCATACACTGATATGGTGCAGCACTAAAACAGATGTATTTTTACAAGTCATACACGGATATGGCGCAGATCCGTAAGACGGATCTAAAGCGATGCTGCAGACAAGTCGCTTCACCAGGTCCCATACGGATACATGACACACCCGTAAAACACATTGCAGCCAAATGTAGTGACCATTAGTCTTTGGAACCCTGACGTGCATGGGAATCAATTGAAAGTGGGCTCGTCTAAAATTACCACAAGTAAGTGCTTTCTGTTAAATAGGGTACTAAATTGCCTACGTGTTGCTTGAATACCAGCTATATATTATTTAATTTAACCTAAGTTTACAGTGACTGTTTGTAGACATTCTGAAGAAAAACTGGGAGGCAGCTACAGTATGTCGCTGATGGTGACAGACTACAAGTGCTAGTGGGAATCGTAGCTATATTGATTGATAATTTCCTAAGTGTACACATATAGCCTATGAGCACTACTGAATCCGTGAACTAAATTGTTTTCTTTACAGTGGTTACGAACGGAATGCGGTGGTTATGCAGCGGTTTGCGGTGGAGATGCTGCAAAACTACTGGCTTCGGCAGTAGAGAGATCAAATTCTAAAGCTTAACAGGCTTTTTTGTTTGTTTGTTTTATCAGATAGCTATACCTCGAGGGAAAATGGCAGATGACCACAAAACAGAAGAAGCATAATGGTAAGACATGTATATGGTAAGACAATTATGGTTATATTTCATGTAGTAGGCCTACAATAGCTCACCGTAACTACAGATTGTAAAAGACACTTTACTGTCATGTCAGTGTTTGACTTCACTAGCGATACAGCTTAACGGATTCAAAACTAGCTGGACAGGCTGTGCTGTGCATTTGGACTCAGAACGGAGCGGGGCTGAAGCCGTTGTACGGTGCTGGCATGGTTCCGTTCTACGGACTTGTAACACAGTCCAAACGCACAGCAGGCCAAACCAGTTTTGATTCTGTTAAGCGGTAGTATCGTATTATGCGCCACCACAATATTGTCACCAGTTGCAAACATGTTTCTACTGTAGCCCTGTGAGAATTTAATATCCTTTAATAATAAATAGATGGTATAATACATACTTTGAATAAATACTGTTCATAATTAGGGTAACACTTTATTTTAGGGACACATCTATTAGCACTAATACATAAAATATTAATGCATGTGTAAGTAACTTGTAAGGCATGTACTAAGCAAAATAAGACAGTTGTTAAGCATGTATTCACAAATGTCTTGTTCATGCACAATAAGGGATTTATTACCAATATAACCTTAGTAAGGACCTAGTAGACCTAGATTTCTATTTATGTGTAAGCAGTAAGGGCCAGAATACAATGTGTATAAGCTCCTGGTACACTGTGTGAACAAACCCTGAACAGTGTGAAAACAGATGTGGAATAAGGGTCCCTATTCTAAAGTGATGCATTGCTCAGCCCAGATGGCTTAGGGCCCCCGCACTACCTAGGGCCCCGACTCTACGTCCCCCGCCCCCACCACCACCACCCACCACCACCACCCACCCCACCCCACCCCACCCCACCCCACCCACACCCACACCCCGGGAAGCAAAGTGTAAGAACATTTCAGATTCTACATTAGTCTCAGTAGGTATGAAGATCTCACTTATTCTACTCATTATGTTATTGAGTAATTGGAAGCATTATATAGCAAGGATTGGACGTAAACTTCTCAATGACGGTGGGTGGTGAGATGTCATTTTTTCATACACCAATTCGTTAAAACCCTACAATAAATGCAGAATATAACGATGAGTAATACTTTGGAAGCGAAACTAAGTTTTTCCTTTGTGATAAAAAAGTTAATGTTTGAGATACTTAGCTACAAGAAGTGCATTGCATGATGGGTATGCCCTTAGTCAGAAATGCAATGCATGGCCAATGCAGCAATGATAATATTTCTGTTGTTACGTACATGGCAAATTGTTTGGATAGCAACTAAATTTCACAAGTGAGGGGAGGAGATAAGGACGTAGGCTCAGAGCTGGGTAGGTTGTCTGTTGGCCTAGATTGCGTACCCATCATGCACTGCACTTCTTGAAGCTAATGTTCTCAAACATTCACTTAATTATCACATAAGAGTAGTTTAGTTTTGCTTCAAAACTATTATTCTAATGTCCTGCATTTATTTTGGGGTTTTTTTACAATTAAAACTCAGTGGTACATGAAAAAAAAATACATCTCACCAACCCACCGCCATTGACAAGTGTACGTTCAATCCTTGCTATATATAGGCTCTTGTTACCTCCCACTCATTGATATGAACAAGAGAAAGTTAGATGACTCAGCTGGATAAGTATTAATTATTTGATTTACCCTTTCCCTTTTTATAGATCGGGGGGGCTAGGTAGTGCAGGCCTGGGTGGTGTGGGGGCCCTAGGACTTTGGTAGTGCAGAGGCCCTGAGCCATCTGGACTGACCAATGCATCACTTTAGAATAGGGACCCTTATTCTGCATCTGTTTTCACACTGTTCAGGGTTTGTTCACACAGTGTGTCGGGAGCTTATACACATTGTATTCTGCCACTTACTACTTACTAATAAATAGAAATATAGGCTTACTGGTCCTTACTAAGGTTATATTAGTAATACATCCCTAATTGGGCATGAACAAGACATTTGTGAATACATGCTTAACAACTGTCTTATTTTGCTTAGTACATGCCTTACAAGTTACTTACACATGCATTAATATTGTATGTATTAGTGCTAATAGATGTGTCCCTAAAATAAAGTGTTACCAGAATTAGTAATAAATAGGTTCTAGTTTACAAGGTTAAAATATTAAGAGCTTGGATTAATGAGAGTTCATTACATTGAATGTGTGGTGACGTCATGTCTAAAATGAGGATGTAATGCAATATGCATTGAGAGTTTCCTGAAATGTGTATTTTTGTTTGCTTTACTATTATTTTCTGAAGGGTTTAAATGTCTGAAAGATGTTTATATTAATGTCAGAGAAGTTTCTGAAGATACATAATATTTCGTTATGTCTTAATTTCTGTAGGCCTACCCAATCAGAAGCTAGAGAGTTGAGAGGTTGCAGAAAGTGTAGTTGAAGCTGGAGAAGAAGGAGAAAAGATTTTGATGTGTGCGTGTGAAGTCGGATTTACATGAAGATAAGTTAAAATGAGCTTATGACGTTGCTACAACGACTTTGGGACTGTTTAAGAAGACCTACTGCCACTCGCGTTAAAAGTTCAGGCAGTCGCCATTCATGTTAATGTAAACTTTCATTGTGAGTTAGCCATATCGTGTGCTTTCGAAAACGGACATTGTTCGCCAGTCTGTGAAGGTATTTGAATGTGATATTTCATGGTTTGAATAACTCAAAGGTATATTGGTTTAAATAGGAACTAAGTGAATATATCTAAGGTTTATTTAAAGCTATACCCAAGGGGTATAGGATATTTTAAGTTTATAACTAAAAGAGAGTGAACTATTTACAATTCATTTAAACAATTTATTGACATCTCGTCGTATGACGTGAGATTTACTAAACATGTGTACCTCTCCAATCCCATCGTAAGAGCGAGCGGCTGTTGATAAATCCAGCGTCTGAAAACCATCGTAATTAGAATAATCACACCTTCTCTAAAACAACAGGAAGGAGACCACTGCCCTGAGTTTGCGACATGAAGAGACGTAAACCGGCTAAAACATCCATGTTTCTGGTTGATTGACAGCTTGAAATTAGGCTTTACGCGAGGCAGACAACAAAATAACACATGGAAATAATCAACAGCAGCAGTCAACAGTGTTTCGGTTCTCAATATGTAAGGGGTAGAGATTGATTTCCAAATACTTACAATTAATTGTTTGCTTGACACAGTAGACATAATGAATATATTTTTTAATCTATATTATTGCATTATATTATTATTATTATTATTTTTTTTTTTTAAATATGATAAACCTTTTTGTAAATGAGGTCAAGAAAGGGTTCCTACGTGAAACAGGCAAACAAACAGTGCCCAAACCATTTGTTGGGGAAGGAGAGTTTTACATGTCCTTCTCGCGCTCCCAGGAAAGGTGCACCAATTCAAATAGGTAGACGTTGGCTTATAGCCAAAATATACAATATACAAATACAATATACATATACAAAACCTTTTGTAATTATGTAGGTCACATATTTATGATAATATTGTTGCACTACAACTGCTGCACAAGTTGGCGATCATAGTCATCTCAAGTCCAACTTGAAAACGCCGTACACCGTCTGAGAGCAGTCGTAGGATTTCATCTTTCCTGCGCTTATGATGAGATTTAATAAATGCCAACTGGTCGTAGAAAAAGAACGTACGCACGTACGCTGCTTTGATAAATGAGGGCCAGTGTATCTGAACGCAATTCTGAACCAATTCTGAACTAATTCTTAACGTGTCACTCATCAAAAATAAATGTTAAAAAATGTTTGGCACGTTAATTTGCTGCTTGGGCTGTTCCTTTAAGCCTAATAATATTCAGATCGGTTCACCGTGCTTGCCATGACGCATGTTTGCACACAGATGATTTTTGGTAACCTACAAGTAGATTAGTTAATTCCAACATTTTGCGGTCTTTTATTGATTGTGGTGCATAAATTGAACCTTTCTGCTCCGAAATAAAGCACCTCCCTTCCTAGCCTATCTGCCTTTTTGCCATTTGCATTCTGCATCCAATAGCCCAGGCCTACACTCAATTGTGATTGCACATTCTACTTGCACTAACTCAAACACAAACACACACACACACACACACACACACACACACACACACACACTGCTACAAACACACATGCACGGAAAGCGCCTCCCCCTCCCCCACACACACTGCATTGTGATTACACATTCTACTCAAAACTCAAAACAAACACACACACACACTGAACTAACTCAAAAGCACACACACACACACACACACAAAGCCGGGGTGCACATTAAAGTGATCGGGAGTTTTCCCGGCCCAAACCATCGACGTGGCCCATGGCGACAACTAATTTTAACTTCTTGTGTCTTATTCTTGCATTAATATCAATTAAGTTGCAACCGCCAGCTGCATCATAGTGAATTAAATAGGTCCAGAGCCCCTTCCTAGAAAACCTGTGGTTCTACTAACATGTAAGCAGCATAATTCCCCCGACCCCTCCCAAGTGTTTCAGATGGTTTGGCCCAAAACTCGTCTTTTTAAATCACACTGGCGCGAAACAGAGCGTCAGTGATGGAAAGCAGAAAGAGGGCTAAAATAAAAAAAGAAAGGCGGTGGCAGCCAAATGTGTCAAATTAACTGGCATCTTCTCAAGACCAGCTGGTAGGTTACTGAAAGAGATATAGATAATTGGAATGAATCAAAACCTAAATATTGCCATAAAAACTCAACAACCTTTTGTCACAACCTCACTTTCATGTCAAAAGACACACATTAGCACCAAATGAGAAAACAAATTAACTTAGATCAATGTGAAAACAGTTGTCTACTTTATACAAAACACAGCAGTCTTTCTTTTTGTAACAGTCTTTTTAAACTCACAGAATGTACATCTTCACAAGACCCCAACATTCAATACTGTACATTACATAACTGCATCTTACAGTCAGAACGTTAAACTGAAGCAAAATATATCTTACAGTTTTTGCCGACTGCTTGCACACAATTTGCAAAATTTGGCTCATAGAGTCAAAACTCTACACACAAGCCAATTACTCTCAACACTTGGAGATAAACCCTACACATATATACCAACATGAAACTCTGCTATCAAAACCTAAACATTGCAGGTGGCAACTGCCAATGGCAACAAAGCACCCCCTCCTCTCAACACTATCCAATGTCCCCTCAACGCTTGCCTGGTTAATCATCATATTTCATACATCATAACTTGAAATACAAAAAAATCTTTGTCATAGTTTGGATAAACTACTGAAATTTTATCCAAACTACTCAAATTTTAGTCCATTCATCTAGTATATCTGTTTCCCTATGAAAAACAATAATAGGAAAGCTCCAACTTTGACCGTGAAAAAAACTGTTTGACCGTGTTCCACTAAATATAAATCGGTAGATTTTTAATATGTCATTAGATGTAGGCAAGGGATTACAAAAAACTTAGCATGATTCCTATAACAATTTGTCCCGTGTCAAACGATTGACTAGGCTTCGCTCTTTCTCCCTCTCCCTCTCCCTCTCGTGCGTGCTATAAGAAGCCGCAGCATATGATTCGAAGCATGATGTTGGATGCCTCGCGTAGCCTACATGCGCTTCTTACAAGCGCCTACTAGATACTTTCGCCATTTCGTAGCGCACAGACCCGTTAAAATAGCTGTCAGGAAAACGTACCATAGTCCTACCCAAGCTTTCATTAACGGAGCTCTTTTGAGAATAAATACATTTTCACGTGGGCAGGGCAAATGCGGTTTCAAATTATTAGGAAAAACAGCTTAACCACTGTGGCTAACTACATCCACTCACTTCTCACCGAAATGCTTGCGTCCTGATGTTCTCATAACAAGAATCATGATCTCAAATAGCTACCTCTCTGGGAAACGTGTAGACTAGCCTATCTGTGACAGATCGTTTGGACATTTTCTTATAATCAGAGATGTTCTAGAACTATACAGAAAGATATTTTCATACAACCACACCAGCCTCGCAGACCAAAGCGGCACCTGTTTTAAATTGCGCTTTCAAAGAAGTATGAAGGGCGGGACTTACATTGAGCTCGTTCACGTTATTGGCTGTGCCGACAGCAACAAATGCAGTGTTTGGTCAGACGTCATTGTCAGTTATGGAATCTCTCCTGAAACTGTATGAAGTTTTCTGCGGTAGAGCGATACACTATGATAGGCCTACAGTAAGTTGGTGCTACACTTTTCTCCTCGCTCGATCCCCCTCCCCCCCCTCCCCTAAAATTTTCTCCTCGGATCTACACGATTCACAGAAATGACCCATTTTGATTTCAAAACGGCGAATTTCGCCGAAAGGTGAGGGATTTTCATGCCTGACAGTACGTGAGTCAGTCAATGCCATACTCCATATTCTACTCTTTAGTGCCGTTGTGCTATCTGTTGTTTTGTTTTGAGTGTAGGAAGGTGTGAATTTAGCATAGAAGCAATCAAAGTAAAACAAATAAATGTGAAATAAAATAAGTGCAATGTAATATAAAGAATGCAACTTTGTATCTGGCAGAATAGTGGTACATTTTGAAAGCATGTGTTTTATTGTCTGTGTCTAAATCTTGTCATACATTCAGTGTTTTTTTGTTTTTAACAGATGTGTTTTCACAATGACACTCCGAGATTTTACTTTTTAACAAAGTGTCATGTGTATAAAATTGTGTGCAGACAGCTGGAGTCTTTGTGTTGTGTAAAGGGACAAGTGCTTATCAAAACTGGTATGAAAGTGTAATTCTTGACTTTGTAACATGTGTTTACTGTAAGTTATGGTACAACAACTTAACGATATGCTACTTTAGTTTAACCCCTTAGCGCAGAGCCTAGGTTATGACCTTACTGTCACGAAAACTGTAATGGCTATGTCTTAATCTGTTACTTAAAGTGATGGTTCGGAGTAGATTCAGTCTAGAGTTATTTGAACCGTGACATCAGTCAAGTAGCCCAGCCGAAGTTTTTTCTACCTTGGCTGAACATTGGCCCAAGTTACAGAGTGATCCCAAATAGCTTAGTAAAAGTGCTAATGGATCCTGGCAGTATCTCCAAAATTACCACACTAAAATCACATGCCATGACACCCGACTTCCACAGTAGTACAAATATGGTCTGTACTCACAAAACGATGCATTTTGGGCCCTACCATGGCACAAATTGTAGGGCACTCGTTTGCTATGCGGCCGACCCGGGTTTGATTTGCAGCCTGGGTCCTTTGCCATCCCTTCCCCATATAGCCGGGGAGCCAAACTCTCAAAAGTGCTTTAACCCCTTAGCGCAGCACTATGGCTCTCTGTAATGTCATAGCAATGTTGTTATGATGTAGTTAAGTCGGTGACCCCTGCTGCAGTAAGAGGCTACGCATCGGCCTATAGTGTTTAAGCAGTAGGCAAGAACTGTAAACAGTACATCACTCTCAACACAACCATGTGTAGGTGAGCTTATGGACCATTTGTTTGTGTATTGAGTATATTCACAAATTGTCAAATATGATATGAATATGTGGTTGATGTCAACATGCTGTAATGAAAAACATAGTCAATATATTTTGTTTGCTTGGGTATGAGGTATTCTTACTCTAGCAAAGTACAACATATTTCCAGACACAATATGCAGCTTACATCTACAGTACATGACATCATCAAAATTATATCATGTTCAGTGAGGTTGCTCAAGTGCTTGCTTGGTTGTGTTCTGAAAATGACATTACAGTTTTTGCCTACTGCTTAAACACTATAGGCAGATGCTTAAACCAAAGTAGCATATCGTTAAGTTGTTGGTGCATAACTTAAACACTTATTGCTTGACTTTAAACAAAAGGAAGCATTACACTTTCATACCGGTTTAGCAAGGCACTTGCTCCTTTACGCAACACACAGACTCCAGCTGTCTACACACAATTTCATACACAAGACACTTTGTTCAAAAGTAAAATCTCAGAGTGTCATTGTGAAAACACATCTGTTAAAAAAACAAAACACACTGATGTATGACAAGATTTAGACACAGACAATAAAACACATGCTTTCAAAATTGAACACTATTCTGCCATGTTACAAAGTTGCATGCTTTATATTACATTGCATTTGTTTTATTTCACATTTATTTGTTTTACTTTGATTGCTTGTATGCTAAACAAGGCGAATAGCACAATGGTACTAAAGTGTAGAATATGGAGTATGGCATTGACTGACTCACGTACTGTAAAACCTAGCCTGATACATGCCGCCAAGAGTAGCCTTTTGTCTTCATCATCACATGTTAGGTAATGTGAACATGATAGTTTGTAGAAATAGTGTCATTTTCAGAACACAACCAAGCAGCAAACTGACTGAACATTATATAATTTTGATGACGTCATGTAGATGTCAGCTGCATATTGTGTCTGTGGAAATGTATTGTATTTCATAAATACCTCATACCTCATAACCAAACAAAGTAGCCTATATGTCANCCTCTAGCCAGCCAGGCCACTGACACCCCCCCCCCCCCCATCCCCACCACCATATCTGCGACTGAACATTCCACCTGCACTACTACATCTGTGACTGAACTTTCAACCTGCACTAACTCAAAACATGCACACACACACACACACACACACACACACACACACACACACACACACACACACACACACACACACACACACACACACACACACACACACACACACACCGCACTTTCTACCTGCACTAAACACACACACACACACCCACACCCACACCCACACACACACACACACACACACACACACACACACACACACACACACACACACTCACTCACTGCTGCTGGTGTAATTGATAGACATTTTTAATATTTATTATTATTATTACAGTTTTGCCTACTGCTTAAACACTATAGGCAGATGCTTAAACCAAAGTAGCATATCGTTAAGTTATTGGTGCATAACTTAAACACTTATTGCTTGACTTTAAACAAAAGTAAGCATTACACTTTCATACCAGTTTAGCAAGGCACTTTCTCATTTACGCAACACACAGACTCCAGCTGTCTACACACAATTTCATACACAAGACACTTTGTTCAAAAGTAAAATCTCAGAGTGTCATTGTGAAAACACATCTGTTAAAAAAACAAAACACACTGATGTATGACAAGATTTAGACACAGACAATAAAACACATGCTTTCAAAATTGAACACTATTCTGCCATGTTACAAAGTTGCATGCTTTATATTACATTGCATTTGTTTTATTTCACATTTATTTGTTTTACTTTGATTGCTTGTATGCTAAACAAGGCGAATAGCACAATGGTACTAAAGTGTAGAATATGGAGTATGGCATTGACTGACTCACGTACTGTAAAACCTAGCCTGATACATGCCGCCAAGAGTAGCCTTTTGTCTTCATCATCACATGTTGGGTAATGTGAACATGATAGTTTGTAGAAATAGTGTCATTTTCAGAACACAACCAAGCAAGACCGCAAACTGACTGAACATGATACAATTTTGATGATGTCATGTAGATGTCAGCTGCATAGTGTGTCTGTGAAAATGTATTGTAATTCATAAATACCTCATACCTCATAACCAAACAAAGTAGCCTATATGTCAGCCTTTAGCCAGCCAGGCCACTGACACCCCCCCCCCTCATCCCCACCACCATATCTGCGACTGAACATTCCACCTGCACTACTACATCTGTGACTGAACTTTCAACCTGCACTAACTCAAAACATGCACACGCACACACATACACACACACACACACACACACACACACACACACACACACACACACACACACACACACACACACACACACACACACACACACACACACACACACACACACACACACCACACACACACACGCACGCACACTGCACTTTCTGCACTAAACCCAAACATACACACACTGACACACAACTCATACACACACACACACACACACACACACACACGCACACACATACACACACACACCACACACACACACACACACACACACACACACACACACACACACACACACACACACACACAGACACACACCGCACTTTCTACCTGCACTAAACAAACACACACACACCCACACCCACACCCACACACACACACACACACACACACACACACACACACACACACACACACACACACTCACTCACTCACTGCTGCTGGTGTACTTGATAGACATTTTTAATATTTATTATTATTATTACAGTTTTTCCTACTGCTTAAACACTATAGGCAGATGCTTAAACCAAAGTAGCATATCGTTAAGTTGTTGGTGCATAACTTAAACACTTATTGCTTGACTTTAAACAAAAGTAAGCATTACACTTTCATACCGGTTTAGCAAGGCACTTGCTCATTTACGCAACACACAGACTCCAGCTGTCTACACACAATTTCATACACAAGACACTTTGTTCAAAAGTAAAATCTCAGAGTGTCATTGTGAAAACACATCTGTTAAAAAAACAAAACACACTGATGTATGACAAGATTTAGACACAGACAATAAAACACATGCTTTCAAAATTGAACACTATTCTGCCATGTTACAAAGTTGCATGCTTTATATTACATTGCATTTGTTTTATTTCACATTTATTTGTTTTACTTTGATTGCTTGTATGCTAAACAAGGCGAATAGCACAATGGTACTAAAGTGTAGAATATGGAGTATGGCATTGACTGACTCACGTACTGTAAAACCTAGCCTGATACATGCCGCCAAGAGTAGCCTTTTGTCTTCATCATCACATGTTAGGTAATGTGAACATGATAGTTTGTAGAAATAGTGTCATTTTCAGAACACAACCAAGCAAGACCACTTGAGCAAACTGACTGAACATAATGTTGATGATGTCATGTAGGCCTATATGTCAGCTGCATAGTGTGTCTGTGAAAATGTATTGTATTTCGTTAGATACCTCATACCTCATAACCAAACAAAGTAGCCTATATTGACTTGATTGTCATTGATGATTGTCATTACAGCATGTTGACGTAACCCCATATTTATATCATATTTAGATGTTTGAAAATTTGTGAATACGTATAACCAATACAGAAAAAATGTACATAAGCTCACCTACACACTGTTGTATTTAGAGTGATGTACTGTTGGAGATATATTTTGCTTCGGTTTAATGTCCTGTACTGTAAGGTGCAGTTTTGTAATGTACAGTAGGCCTATTGAATTTTGGGGTCTTGTGAAAATGTACATTCTGTGAGACTGAATAGACTGCTCCAAAAAGAAAGACTGCTGTGTTTTGTATAAAGCAGACAACTGTTTTAAAGTTGATCTAATTTGTTTTCTCATTTGGTGCTTTTGTGTGTCTTTTGACATGAAAGTGAGGTTTTGACAAAAGATTGTAAGGTTTTTATGGCAATGTTTATGCTTTTATAGCAGAGCTTCATGTTGCCATATATGTGATGGGTTTATCTCCAAGTGTTGAGAGTAATTGGCTTGTGTGTAGAGTTTTGACTCTATGAGCCAAATTTTGCAAATTGTGTGCAAGCAGTTGGCAAAAACTGTATTATTATTATTATTATTATTATTTTTTTTTTTTTCTTCAATGCTACTATGTCAGAACGCTACAAAGGACTTTTAGAAAAAAAAAAGCACAACAAAATACCTCCTCTTAATGTATGTTCTCTACAAGTCTTCTGTTGTCCAGTCTTGCACTTTAAATGTCTGTATGAGCACTGTCTATGTCCATACTGTCTTATGTCCATGTATGAGTACTGTCTATGTCAATACTGTCTATGTCCTTATCTAGATTAGTCTATGTCTGCATGGGAAAGCAAGAAACGTAATTTCAAATTCTTTGTATGACCAGTGCATGTAAAGAGATTGACAATTAAACCAACTTGACTTGACTTGATATTGACTTGATTGTCATTGATGATTGTCATTACAGCATGTTGACGTAACCCCATATTTACTATATCATATTTAGATGTTTGAAAATGTGTGAATATAACCAATACACAAAAAAGGTTCATAAGACCACCAACACACTGTTGTATTTAGAGTGATGTACTGTTTGAGATATACTGTATTTTGCTTCGGTTTAATGTCCTATACTGTAAGGTGCAGTTTTGTAATGTACAGTACTGAATTTTGGGGTATTGTGAAAATGTACATTCTGTGAGACTGAATAGACTACTCCAAAAAGAAAGACTGCTGTGTTTTGTATAAAGCAGACAACTGTTTTAAAGTTGATCTAATTTGTTTTCTCATTTGGTGCTTTTGTGTGTCTTTTGACATGAAAGTGAGGTTTTGACAAAAGATTGTAGGTGTTTATGGCAATGTTTATGCTTTTATAGCAGAGCTTCATGTTGCCATATATGTGATGGGTTTATCTCCAAGTGTTGAGAGTAATTGGCTTGTGTGTAGAGTTTTGACTCTATGAGCCAAATTTTGCAAATTGTGTGCAAGCAGTCGGCAAAAACTGTAAGTGTATTTCTACAAACTATCATGTTCATACCTAACATGTGATGATGAAGACAAAAGGCTACTCCTGGCATCAGGCTAGCTTTTACAGTGCTATACTCCTATTCTACTCTATAGTACCGTTGTGTTATTTGTTGGTTTGTTTTGTTTCGAAGGGGCGCATGCGTACGTGCTGACCCTCAGTAGTGGCGTGTGACGAGTTGTCTTTGTTTGTCTTTGTTTGTAGTTAAGTTTGTAAGTAAAGCTCTTGATAACACGGGAAGAAAACATGTTGGACAACATGCTGACAAAGATTGCGACACTGACATGGATCCTGACAGTAATCTGGGACACTGTAAGCGCACACGGAAGAGAAACTCCACTGCACTGTCAGGTACCCAACTTTCGCTACACTCGGGAGGATCTACTGAATCTCCGATATTCCTTCAATGAACCTCCGAAGTTACTCCTCAACGCTCCTGGAATAATCAACCACGGATGGGGCGATACAAAGAAAAAGAAAAAGAAAAGGGGATCAAGAGGCGGGATTCGTAACAGGTTGAAACGGAGGGGGAGTCGCTTCCCTCTTCCGACATTAACTCTTTCTAATGTGCGCTCACTTAAAAACAAAATGAATGAACTCTCGGCACTCATAATGCTCGACAGGGACTACAAACAATCCAGTCTGATTTGTTTAACAGAGACATGGCTGAACGATGAAATAAACAACATACACTTGGAGGGATATTCCTTAATTCGCTATGATCGTGACGCAACTAAGACAGCAAAGCGCATCGGAGGCGGGCTGTGCATGTTTATAAATTCCAACTGGGCAACAAACATCACTGTACGTGACACTAAATGCACAGCTCACTATGAACTAATGACTGTTTCATTCAGACCATACTATTTGCCTCGCGAATTTGGCCAAATAACAGTTATCCTGGTATATGTTCCTGGGCCAGATTTTAAACTCGCGGCAGAGAGCATAGCTGCCAGTTATAATAAAGCGCATGCGCCACTCAGGGGACGACCCTGTCTTTCTCCTGGGGGACTTTAATAAATGTGTCGTCTCTCCACACTTGCTAAACCTGGAACAGTACATCACATGCTCGACTAGACAGAGCAAAATTCTCGATAAATGCTATGGGAATGTGCATGGCGCCTATGTCTCCCGGGCCCGCCCCCCTCTGGGGCTGTCAGACCATAACGTCATTCACCTTCTCCCAAAGTATCGCCAATCGCTGAAAAGGACTAAACCCACTGTAATTCACTGTCAGCCCTGGACAGACAGCTCGGTGGACATGTTGAGAGGCTGCTTTGAGGCAACAGAGTGGGAACTGTTTTTTAATGACTGTGAGGGCAATAATGAGCAACTAGTTGATACTGTAACAAGTTATATTAATTTCTGTGTGGACTCAGTAATTGGAACAAAAGAAATCAAATTATATTCAAATAATAAACCCTGGGTCAGTAAAGAACTGAAACATCAACTGAACCTGAAGAAAAAAGCCTTCATGGAGGGCAACCTAGAAAAAACAAAGGAACTGACTAAGGAAGTTAAACGGCTAATGAAAAAGACCCAGCTGGACTATAAGGATAAGGTTGAAGAAAAATTAAGGACTGGTAATGCCAGAGATGCCTGGAGAGGGCTGAATAAAATGATGGGCAGGGAGCAAAAACTCATCTCGCGATACGACCAAGACCCTCTCCAGCTCGCCAACAATTTAAATATGTTCTACTCTAGGTTTGATATCCATGACTTTCAAAAGGAGTGTGATGATGTGTGTGCTGGTCTGACACCTGACCCTATGATCATTCAGGAGCACACAGTGACCTCCATATTCCAGAGGCTAAACCCTCACAAAGCCCCTGGTCCAGATGGACTCAAGGGGAGGGTGCTAAAAGAATGTGCCACCCAACTAGGTCCAACCATCACAAAAATATTCCAACTGCTCCTCAACAGCAACTCTTATCCTACAGCCTGGAAGACAGCAACCATCATCCCTGTGCCAAAAACTCCCCACGCCAAAACCAATAATGACTTCAGACCCATTGCCCTTACTCCCATCCTCAGCAAATGCATGGAGCGCTTAATCCGCAATAATCTGACCCGCCAGGTAGCAGGTCAATTAGACCCCATGCAATTTGCCTATCGTTCCAACAGGGGGGTGGAGGACGCTACACTCACTCTCCTAAATAACCTGCACTGTCACTTGGATTCGTGTTCTTTTCATGGATTTTTCCTCTGCCTTTAACACGGTGCAACCACACCTCCTTCTACAGCGCCTCTGTGACCTGAAAGTCAGTTCTGGCCTGGTCCTCCTCATCAGGGACTTTCTGAAGGACAGACCTCAGCGGGTGTGCATCAAGAACTGCCTCTCTGACTCTCTGGTCCTCAACACCGGTGTCCCTCAAGGATGTGTGCTATCACCCCTGCTCTTCTCCATATACACCAATGAGCTACAATGCAACACTGATGACCTCTCCCTCATCAAGTATGCAGATGACATGGCCCTAATTGCCTGCCTGTCGGAAACAGACAGCTCCCCCTACCTGCAGTACATCAACACCCTATCTGCATGGTTTGACAGCAGCTTCCTGGATCTTAATGTCTCCAAAACCAAGGAGATGTGGCTGGGAACCAGCAAGAAGGGAGGCAATAAAGACTCTGGGCACACCTTCAAGCCAATCAGCATGAAGGGTCAGGAGGTGGAGCAGGTGTCTCAGTTCAAATACCTTGGGACAGTCATAGATAGTCAGCTACAGTTCCAAGACCATGTGGACTACACATTCAAAAAAGGTAGACAGCGCCTGGCTCTCCTGCGGAAACTCAGGGGCCTTAACACCAGTCAGCGCACAATGTCCATGGTCTATAAGTCCCTGACAGAGAGTGTACTGACATTCAACATTGTGTCATGGTATGGATACCTCTCTGTCAAACAAAAGAACAAATTGGCACAGATCGTCAACCAGGCTGGAAAGATCATTGGATACAAACAGCTGCAACTTCCACACTTGCACACGCAGGCCCTAACAAAGAAGGCACATCAAGTCTATCTGGATCCTACTCACCCTCTTCACGGTGCTTTCCAGATGCTGCCATCTGGACGCAGACTGAAAATTCCAATGGCTAGGAAGAATGGCTACAAGCGGTCATTTGTACCATCAGCTGTGGCTATTCTCAACAAAGAACTGTTTATAATAACAGAGAGCAGATCCTCAACAGTATTTTAAAGTTTTATACAGTAATACAGCATAGGAAGCTCGGTGCGCTGCTCTAGCAGTAAGTAATATGGTGAAATTGAATAGTCTCTTAATTTTAATTGAGTAATGAGATTTAATTTTATTCCACACGTTTTATCTATCTATCTTTTATCCACACACACACACACATATATATATATATTTATTCTTTATTGTGTTGACTGTGATGTGTGTTTGTCTTGTGTGTCCTTGTGCGTCCTATGCCACCACCAAAGCAAAATCTCCATTTTATGTAAGTTTAATGGACAATAAAGAAGTCTAAGTCTAAGTCTAAGTTTGAGTGTAGGAAGGTGTGAATTTAGCAAAGAAGCAATCAAAGTAAAACAAATAAATGCAAAATAAAATAAGTGCAATGTAATATAAAGAATGCAACTTTGTAACTGGCAGAATAGTGGTTAATTTTGATAGCATGTGTTTTATTGTTGGTGCCTAAATCTTGTCATACATCCAGTGTGTTTTGTTTTTTTAACAGATGTGTTTTCCCAATGATATGATGAGTGTTTTGATTAATTTTTTAATGGAGTGTCTTACCAAGGAAAAAGTGTGCAGTGACATGAGCAAGTGTGTAGCATAAAATAATGTGTGTTGCTGACTTGCTACTACAGTGTTAAGCAGAACTTTTGTTTAAGGTACGGACACACTGTGTTTAAGTTATGTTACCAACAACTTAACAATATGCTATTTTGGTCTAAGCATCAGCCTATAGTGTTCAAGCAGTAGGCAAATACTGTAAATGTAAGGAAAAATGAAATGAAGGAGTTGACGTTAAAGTTAAAGAGGCATAAGGTAAATTTAGACAATAAAACAGGTTGGCCTACCTGCAAAGGGCATCAGCTCCATGTTCCTCTCACAGTGTTGATCTACAGCTAAAGCTAACTGTAGTTGACTTTGTGCCCTTTGTAGCCTCCGTTCTGCATCCTTGAACTTCCTTTTGACATTTTGAAATAACAGGAGCACCGCAGGAGTGTACTTATAAGTATAGATGAGTTCCTCTGCTTCATCCAGAGCTGAGTCAAATATTTCCACACCTCGATCCACTCCAGTGCCGAATGGTCCACCCCTTGTTTTCAACTGCTCGATAATCGGAGTAAGGGATTCAATATCCTCTGCTAGCTCTATACATCTTTCCCTGTTCCTTCGTGACTCCCTCAATCTGTTGATAATCCTAACAGCCCTCACCAAAACGTTTGCTATAGCTGAAGCTATACTGGTTTCCATGGCTGAAAGAGACAAAATAGTGTGAAAGAATGAGAGACATTGTCACTTGGTTATTTTACAGTTTTTCTCAATTGGCTTTGTACATTACTCACAACCGAATAATGATTCTCAAAAGTCTTTGATCAATTGTGACTTCCTGGTGTTACCTGTGCACATGGTCAAATCAGTTTCTCATTGTTTTCGACATATAGCAAATACTCTTGTCCACCATGCCATGGCTGTGTACAATTCTCAGTGATTTCGTACATTATCAATTGCTTTTGTCATATCACTCAAAAAGTTTTGTCACTGAATGCATGAAACTATCTCAATCTTATCTGATCAATGTAATATAAAGCCGAATTTACAACATTTCCCATCCAATCTAAACAACATTTCACTTCAGAAAAGATCCTCAAGAGTGTACTATTCAATTGACAACATGAGAAATTGATTTGACTAGTTTGTCCATACACTATGACACAATGACTAACCATTCTGCTGGCGCTGATACGTTCATTGACACAAAAAACTTGATTTTGAAAGACAAATAAGGGTTTTGAGCAAGAGACTCGGTTTTGCAGGTTATCCACGGTGTTTTGCCATTTTTTAAGCCTGTTTTGAGAATGAATATTGGTAACACTTTATAATAAGTACCCCTTTTTAAGCATAAGTTAAGCCTTAGTTAAGCCTTATTTTAACATTAGTTAACCCTTAGTGAATCACGAGTTAGTCATTATGTAAGTATTATTTCTCATTTCTTAATCATTAACTACTACCGTTAGTAAATGGTTTGTGTGTGCTGAAGTAACTGTTCGCTAAGCAAAGTTAAGCCTTAGTCAAGCCTTATTTTAACATTAGTTAACCCTTAGTGAATCACAAGTTAGTCATTATGTATTTCTTGGTAATTATTACATACTGTTAATTAATGATTCGTTTATGGTGATTGAACTTTCTGCTAATCATTAGTAAACCATCATTAAAATGTCAGATAACCCTCCTTTATTTCAGAAAAAAACATTATCTCTTTGTTGTCTCCTACCACCTAACCATTAACACGTACTATTAGGCATGTATGGTAATGGTTTGTAAACTCTTGCTTTAGCATCAGTGAAATCTTAATTAACCCTTTTGTAATGGTTAGTGTGTGATGACTGGTAACATGGCAAACAGTAAGTTGAGGCTTGTGTGACTGCCCCTCATGGATGTTTCTGGACATTAACAAATGACTTGATAATAAAGTGTTGTAAATCCTTGATAATCCATAAGCAATGCTTAACAAGTCATTTGTTAATGTGTTGTAAAGCCTTAACAGGTTTTCACTTTAGAACAGTTCCCCAGATATGCTTAAGTAATGGTAAATGGACTAAGTGTATGTGTATGCCTCACATTCACACAGCGGTGACCGTGGCTGCCACGCAGGGTACCACCCTGCCACCAGGAGAAACTTGGGGTTAAGTGTCTTGCTCAAGGACACAACGATGGAGACAGGCCGAGCGGGGCTCGAACCTGAAATCTTTGGGTTGCTGAACGGCTCCTCTACCATCTGAGCTACCACCGCCTCAAGCAATGAGTTGTAACTCCTTGATAATCCATAAGCAATGCTTAACAAGTCATTTGTTAATGTGTTGTAAAGCCTTAACAGGTTTTCACTTTAGAACAGTTCCCCAGATATGCTTAAGTAATGGTAAATGGACTAAGTGTATGTGTATGCCTCACATTCACACAGCGGTGACCGTGGCTGCCACGCAGGGTACCACCCTGCCACCAGGAGAAACTTGGGGTTAAGTGTCTTGCTCAAGGACACAACGATGGAGACAGGCCGAGCGGGGCTCGAACCTGAAATCTTTGGGTTGCTTAATGTCTCCTCTACCATCTGAGCTACCACCGCCTCAAGCAATGACTTGTAACTCCTTGATAATCCACAAGCAATGCTTAACAAGTCATTTGTCAATGTGTTGTAAAGCCTTAACAGGTTTTCATTTTAGAACAGTTCCCCAGATATACTTAAGTAATGGGTTATAAATCCTTGATAATGCTTAAGCAATGCTTAACAAGTCATTTGTTAATGTCCAGAAACATCCATGAGGGGCAGTCACATGAGCCTCAACTCACTTTTTGCAATGTTACCTGTCATCACACACTAACCATCACTAAAGGGTTAATTAAGATTTCACTGATGCTAAACTAAGAGTTTACAAACCATTACCATAAATGCCTAATAGTTGGGTAGATGACGGATAGGCAGCAAAAAACATTTTTTTCACAAAACATTGTTTATGAGGGAAAAATAGTATATGTCTATGTAGTGCAGCAATTAATCTTTCAAAAAATCCAAGTGGTCACAATGTTGGTCTATTCATTGATTATTTATTTACGTTGATAAAGCAATTTGCTGAAAATATGTCCTTTGGTGTGACGTTAAGAAATAAATATATTAGGTAATGTAGAAATGGCTTGATGGAGTTTTATGAACATTGTTACACTCTTCATATTTATTGCAATTTTTTAAAGTCTTAATTTAATGAGAAATTACCATTTAAGTATTCTTTTTCCATTAGATGTGAGATTATTAGAAACCTTCATGGAAAAACAGGGATATCTTTCTTTTAAATGTTCAAAATTGTCCGAATTTATACTAACTTTTCAGGGACGATAATTTGTTCTTCCCTAATGCAATATTTAGTGTTTATCAAACATATTGTTTAGCTCAAACAAATATTTGAGCGTTTAAAACATGTCACACCGTAGGACATTCATGTCACGCTAAAGGACAGAAATGCAAAACTGAGCCAGAAACAAATATATCAACATGATTATTTTGTCTTTTGATCATAATATAATGTTGTAGTCAATATGGACCTACACTTTACACTTAAAAGTCTTTGAATCGTCGATTCTTTGTATGACCAGTGCATGTAAAAGAAATTGACAATAAAACCTACTTGACTTGACTTGACTTGATTATCAGCCTATCGTAACTCTTAATGACAGCCATGCGGTCATTGAATGTAACCTGCAGAGCTCATAAGACTCATACTGAAGTGTGACCTTGGCATGACCATCACACTTTTGTAGGTATGCTATGACTGTCACACCATTGAACCTGTAGTGTGTAGTGGCCAGTGCCTGTTTGGTATCTCAAGCTGGACAGCACATTTATGCTGTATATTGAGCTCTCCACAGCATACTTTATTCAACTATACTCCTCTATATACTCTCTCACTGATCTTTCCTTCACTGTTACCGTTATATTTTATGGTTTCAAAGCACCATTAATGACATTTTATATCATTTGACAGTATCTAAAATCAACAGCAAATATTCATCAACAATGCATCAAAGTATGAATTCCAAAGGCCAATAAAGGAATAAGTAATTTGAATACACAATATTTATCTAGTCAAACAACAAAACAAAAACAATATGTACTACCAGTTGTTTTAAAAGCTATTTCTCAAATATCTAGTCCAGGGATGTCAAACTCAGCCCTGGGGGCCAAATTTGGCCCGCAGAGTCATTTTATTCGGCCCACGAGACCATTTAAAATGTGTGTTACAGTTGGCCCATATACACCATTAATGTGTAGTGTAACAAGACATGAACATGACATTTGGTGTCAAAGGATGTGTAGACACATTTGAACTACCATATAAGATGGACAAGAGTGTGTGTGAAATTTAGCTATGATTATGAAGTGCATGTATGCAGAGTTTTAGTCTATTTAAAAAAATAAATGTTGAGTTCCAGATTTTGATTTTGGCCCTCCGTCAATTTGAGTTTGACACCCCTGATCTAGNCCATTGGTGTGACCTGTTTGTCCTTTGGTGTGATACTCCAAAGTGTCACACCATAGGACTTTTACCATCACACCATAGGACTTTTACCATCACGCCATAGGACTTTTGAGCTTTTGAGTTAATTTAAAGTCATGTCGTTGCCAACTGAAATACAATTTCACCTTTAGTAAGATGCATTCTCATACATCTACATAAGAAAAAAATATGAAAAATATACACTATTGACAAAATGTATTTTATGGCTGTCACACCAAAGGACTACAAAACTAATACATCTTGTGGTAGCAAAACATAATTGATTGACTGAAGAACTCTGAGAGAAAAATCTAAAATCCACCCTTGCCATTGGCTTCTTAAGAGTCTAAAGTCACAATTTATGTACCGCTGGAGCTTCAACAATAGATAATTATCCACAGAATTAACCAAAAATATAATGTCACACCACAGGACATTGTTTTCTGCGACAAAGTTTCATAAGTCCATACGGTCTCAGAAAAACAGGAAAAAAATTAAGCATTGCCACTTGCTAAAATAGACATCTTGAAAAACATGGCAGGGTTGTTTAGACAAATGACTGAGCTTTGATTATTTATTTAAAATATGGAGAACCAGGCTTGCGACAGTCACACCATAGGACAAATGTGACATTTGACTCAAAATTAAGTATACTTATTTAAGCTCTGGATTTATTACACATTACTTTTTCACAACAACGACATTAGTTTAATCATTTAAAGCATTGACAATTTTGAAAGCATGAATTTACTTAATTTTAAGAGCCTGCGACAGCAAAATTTACACGTCACGTCATCTACCCTAGTACTTGTTAATTGTTAGGTGGTAGGAGACAACAAAGAGATAATGTTTTTTTTCAGAAATAAAGGAGGGTTATCTGACATTTTAATGATGGTTTACTAATGATTAGCAGAAAGTTCAATCACCATAAACGAATCATTAATTAACAATATGTAATAATTACCAAGAAATACATAATGACTAACTTGTGATTCACTAAGGGTTAACTAATGTCAAAATAAGGTTTGACTAAGGCTTCACTTTACTTAGCGAACAGTTACATCAGCACACACGAACCATTTACTAACGGTTGTAGTTAATGATTAAGAAATGAGAAATAATACATAATGACTAACTCGTGATTCATTAAGGGTTAATTAATGTTAAAATAAGGCTTAACTAAGGCTTAACTTGTGCTTAAAAGGGGTACTTATTATAAAGTGTTACCTGAATATTATGTTTTGCAAATTGCGAGAGAGATTCGAGAAATGGGTAACACTTTATAATAATGTTCCTTAGTAAAGACTCAGTAAATAATTAACTAATGATGAATAAAACATTAACAAATGTTTTTATTATTAACTAAGTTTTATTAATGCTTTACAAATGATAAATGCAAGATTTTACACACCTTATAACAGAGTATTTTGGTCATTTACAAGCAACTTGTAAATGTTTCATAAATATAAAATATTAACATAGCATTTCCTAGTCATTTACAAGCATTTGTTTACATTTCCTAGTCATTTACAAACGTTTGTTAATGTTTTGTTCATCAATAGTTAATTATTTATTAAATCTCTACAATGCTTTTTTGCATCCATTATTCTAAAGTGTTACCGAGAAATGTACAAAACCAATTGAGAAATACTGTAATTGTCACTACTACCAGTACTTTACAAAAGAAAATAAACAGTTCTCTGCTGTGGTAGTAATCTAAAATTGGACAAATTTGCAGGTGCCTTAGTGACAAACTGCATAGCCTACTTTCCTCCTTTCGTACAATGAACAACTGAAAAGCATCAGACTTACCTTTCGACTTTCAAAGTATGTGTTCACACAGTACTGCCTAAGAATCCATCCACTGTGCTGTCTTCCAGTAAATGTGGTTTGTTTAAAATTTCACACCAAATACAGTACACCTGGCAACAAGGTACTTTCAAAGGTCACGTAGAAGAGAAAGATATCCTCTGCACTCCTGCACTTCTGGTGCGTCACAGGAAAGGACTAAGTGCAAGTAAAAAAGAAAGTCACATTCAGGTGTAGAAAGTAGTCTTCTTTATTGGGGCTAGTGCTAAGACTAACTTTCTAATGGTGTCACGACTTCTTCAGAGTGAATATGGCTTAAATACACTTTACAAGGTCACTTGGAAAGTCCAAAGGAGGCGGTGACATAAGGAGGCGGTACGTGTCATAAAGATCAACTTACCATGTCGTCATGAAGCAATACCAAACAATAGCTACAGACTGGAGTGTAAGGGCACACTGTATATTTGAGCAGCATACCTGTAGGTTCCCAAACTAGGGGCCAGGGACCCTCGGGGGTATGGAGGGAAGGGAGTGTTTTCAGAGACAAAGGAAGTCATTGCAATCTGATTTTTTTTCATTGTGATCTTATGTGTGTCATGTTAAATTCCAAGGCTTCCATGGTGAGTCACTATTGATTTAACGTGGCTGCGCTATTCTAAATATGGAATCAATTTCAGGTGGGTCAATTTCAGACCAACAGTACAAAACAAAAACACAGAGTCCTAACAGTTTTATTAAATTATTAGTTATTAGTTTTATTGCATTGACGACGCATTCTTGCAATTTTTCAATAAGGACATCTCAAGATCTAACGTCCACAGAACTAACGTAACATCTGCCACCTCCACTGGACTGGAGTGGTCACACACACACACACACACACACACACACACACACACACACACACACACACACATACACACACAACACACACACACAGTGCACACACCACACACACACAACACCACACACACACACACACACACACACACACAACCACACACCACACACACACACACACAAACACACACAAACACACACACACACACACACACACACACACACAGACACCACACCACACCACACACACACTCACACCACACACGCACGCACGCACACACACACACACACACACACACACACACACACACACACACACACACACACACACACAAGCCCTCAATCAAAAGACAATTTTCTAATATGGCAACATATAAGACAATAAAGCTTTTTTTAAGATGATTTGAACATTCAGAGATGGCGTTAGATCCCAAATGACTGTCCCTGTGGCCAGGGTACAGTGACTGTACATTTCCAGGCCATTGAACAGGTGAACACTTTTACTGGGGGTAAATAGACAGTGATTTGAGCTGGTGCACCCAGGTGACGCATGTCTGTGCCGGAATACACCAGCGTTTCCATTTCCTGCGCAGACTTAGAGTCTTTGTTGTATCTGAAAACATCATGCTAATCTTCTACAGACCATGATAGAGTCTGTTCTCCGTTATGGGATTACCTGCTCTCAAAGTGAAACACAGGGCAGAAATCTCAAGCCTCATTAAAACCGCAGGCTGGTCCTTGGGTACGTCTAGTTTGGCTTTCCAGGCGGCCGACGTTAACTCATAGCTGTCAAGTTGGATTGGTTTATCGCGATCGTGGCCTTTACACTAGGTGGCTGCGCAGTTGTCTGCTCGCTCGCAGTGATTTGCTGTTCCTGGCGTTGTTTACGGTGGTGATTTACCATTAGGTGGCCCAACGGAGGGTGTTGGAGTGTTTTGCTTGTTGATATGCATGATACTGGTGATTGTCCTAACCAGGCCCGTCACTAGGTGTGAGAGACAGGGGGGGCTTAGCCCCAGAGGAAGAAAATGCGCATCCCCGGCAGATATTTGGTCATTTTTACTCCATTAGTAGCTGTTTTAATCAGTTCATGTGTGTTTTCAAACTGTTAAGACAAATATTAAAGCTCAACTATAATTTCAAGACAATGACAAATGGATTTATTACATGGGTATTGTGAGTGAAAATTGGTACTTTGGGTCGGAAGATTTCATCCGTGTAAGTAATTACACTTTTCTCAAGGTGTTAGTCATAAAACACAATCCTCTACCTGTTCCCCCCCCCTCCCCCCTCATAACATATTGCTGTGCACCAGGATATAAGTGGCATTAAACAATAAATAAGCAAACATGAACTTGTATTCTGATTAACTTGCCTTCTTTTTGGTTTGTATTCAGTGCTTTACTGCATTTGATTTTGGAAAAATGTAAAAAAAAAAAAAAAAAAAAACCTTGAAGTCTGAAAGAAGCATTCGTGATTGTTTCATGACCCATTCATACCAAACCTGTCATAGCCGACGTAAGGACAGCAACTTGTCAAAATAAAAGCAGCATTTCTGGTTTTATTCTGAACCCTCTATGATGAGTGTGTTTGACAAGGTGCTGTCCTTGTGTCTTCCATGTCTATGAAAGGTTTGGTATAAATGTCTTCCGAAACTGTCATGAAGCCTTCACGCAAAGTGTACAACACTACTTTGAATGTTTCAAAAAGGGAAAAATCCAGGCAACTCCAGGTGGAAACAGAGGAAGTCCATTAAAAAGCCTTTATTGTAATAGGGCTAAAACATGATTAAAAAAGCCAACATGTTTCGACCGCACTGGTCTTCATCAGGGCTTTGTCGTACTACTTTGAATGTGCTATGCAGCGACACACTATGTGACACACTACTACAACACACTATGCTGCTACAATGCTGCTACTTGACCAACTGGACTGTGTAGAACAGCATAGCCTTGTCTATTGTTTGTACTTTACTATTATTGTAGGCGTTATTATGTGTTCTATTCTATTTCTCCATATGTTCAATGTTAAATGTTTGTTATTTATTACTATTTATCACTGTTACTGGTTTATCACGGGTCCATCACTGTCATTCATCAATGTTAAATGCTCAGTAATTATTTATTACTTGGCTGCTAGTTCCACAAGCACTTTCACTTACATGCACTCACTCGCTCACACACTGACGCGCACACACACTCACACTTTCCAATACAACACGCTGTGAAGCGTCCTTGGGTGTTTTGAAAGGCGCTATATGCAACGAAAGTATTATTAGTCTATTATTATTATTATTATTATTATTATTATTATTATTATTATTATTATTATTATTATTATTACTTCATCACTTTACTGTTATTGATCCATCACTGTTACATGTCCTGTCTAGCATTTTGATGTCAGTCTGTAAATGCCAGTCCTGTTTGTCTATGTCCTTTCATAGAAAGAAACGTAATTTAATTTTCCTTGTATGACCTGTGCATATGAAGAAACTGACAATAAAAGCTGACCTAACCCGACCTTCCAGTTTTTCCTTCACTTCCATATCTCAGTAATATCAAACAACAACAACATTAACAACAACAACTAACAAAGGAAAGCTAGTTTCACTGCATGGGAATGCCAATATATGGTTGTCCCAGATAAACACATCAAGGCAGTAAAATCCCCTTAGCTGGCTGTTTCCAAGGGAGACGTGTGTCCTGAGAACTCTGTGTGCATGCGTGAGAGTGAGTGAGAGAGAGAGAGAGAGAGAGAGAGAGAGAGAGAGAGAGAGAGAGAGAGAGAGAGAGAGAGTCTGTCTATGTGGGTGTATTTCAAGTTTCAACATTTGCTGTTGTCAGCCTCAGTATTTACAGTAAAGTTCTCCAACCACTAACACACACAAAACCATATATGCATGCAAGCATGCACTCACGCAAGATCACACTCTAGCTGGACACACGCACATCTTCTGTCTGGCTTTAGAGGCCATGTCAATTGCACGGTCACACCACGATGGGCACATATGCACACAAACACACACACCACATGGGGGCCCATATTTAATGGAAGGGCCCTTAGTCATCAAACTATCTCTCTCTCTCCCTCTCTCTCTCTCTCCACTCTCTCTCTCTCCCTCTCTTGTTCTCTCTCTCTCTCTCTCTCTATCTCTTCTCCTCTCTCTCTCTCTCCCTCTCTGTATAGCTGATGTCCTCAACAGAAAAACTGGGATTCATACATTCACCATGTGTAGAGACATAAGCAAACACACGCAACCCGCACCCGCACACACACTCACACACGCACACACACACACACTTTTTAACTTATTATGCCAGTAATTCTTAAACTGTGGGCCGGGGCGTGAAGGCTTTCCGCCTTGAAATCACTCTCTAGAGAGAGAGAGAGACAGAGACAGAGTGTGTGTGTGTGTGTGTGTGTGTGTGTGTGTGTGTGTGTGTGTGTGTGTGTGTGTGTGTGTGTGTGTGTGTGTGTGTGTGTGTGTGTGTGTGTGTGTGTGTGTGTATTTGTAGCTGTATTTGTGACCGTTTCAGTTAATTTCACTCCCCATCTGTTGTGACGACAATACGCTACTGACTATAGACTGTAAACAGAGACTAAAGGTGCCGGTATGCTTGCTGCGAGCTGTAAATTACGCGCGTCACCGCGAGCAACCAACAGCATGCTTGCTTGACCAAGACGCAAAACACTGGCGGTATCATTCAGGGGGCAGAGAGCACGCAGCATTGTGATGGGGAAATTTGATGGCAAGGAAAACAACAAAACAAAAAGAGGGACTCCCTGAGCAAGGAAAGAATACTGCCACTACTCCTGTATGTACATGCTCCTTGTTCAAGGACACAACAAGTGCAACAAGGAAGTATGATCAGAAATGTTTGAAATTTCGGACAAACTCAATGACAACGCTCTTAAAAGTTGCTGCCATTGTCGTTTTCATATCAAGCACACACACGTGGAACTGCACAGTCTTTCTGACTATCGCCCCCTGCGAGTTTGAAGATATCGCACCTGACGCACGCATTTGCCTGTCGTGTCCAACGCGTGCGAAATTGACATTACATACGCATGTTAACGCGTCCATGAACTAATAGTGCACGCGCACGCATATCCTACAGCAAGCATACCGGCACCTAAAGAGTTCTTGTCTATTTGTGTCTATTTGCTTCTCTGGGCTGATGTGCCATGAAATATTGCCTGACTCCATGATGTCAGTCATTCTTGTTACAGCAATGAAGGACAATACTGGTAAGGTTGGTAGTATTGATAATACTACAATAATTATTACAATTATTTTAATTCTTGACAAAATAAGTGACTGGCCCTACTGTGGCCTAATGCTACACTGTAAGAAATTTCCCTGCAAAATAACAGCACGCTACAGGCAATTCTAGTTACCTGCACCAAAACATCAACTACAACATAATACTGTTTAATGTATCACACTAACATATAATATTTCAACAGCAATTGAATTCTTGTACTCAACAGAACGTTCACAGTATTAGTACTGTTAAACTAAAGGTGCGCAACAATATTTATACAGTAGTTGTACAGGTAAAATAACAGTACACTTCAGTTAAAAAGTTGAAGATTTTACTGTGAGATGACAGGCAATTACTGGGTAATAGTTGCATTCATGAATATGGCCATGGCAACTTCCTGCCCACCCATCATCTTCCATAATTGTGGTACCCTGGCCATGTTACCGTTCCACCCTCCCATCGTGCACAATGACTGAAGTGCCTTGAGCGTGATTCTGCTACAATGCTTTGTTGAGATTGCTGGTTTGGGGTGGTCCTTTGAATGGGTGGGGGCATGAATACAATGTCAGTGTACACAGTGTTACAATAGAGCTTGAAAGTCCCGCCCCTTAGTTCCGCATTTCACGGGACCTAAGCTGACCATCTAACAACATGGTAGCGAGTAAATATCTTCTGATTTCAGTCATTATATGCGCTGGGCTACAAATATCCTGTTTAAAAGGCTAGATATAGATAATTCATGCAGAAGTATCAATATTTTGTTCCGAGGCCGTCTGCATAAAAAATGTGAAGAAACTCTCCCTTCTAAATCGTTTGGAACTTCGTACGAAAAATATAAAAAAAAATATTAGAAACAACATATGTGGAGCTCGTGGCACAATTCGAAGGGGATCAAAATATCATTTTAATACCGCCATTGGATTATATGCTACGATTTTCGGCTAAAAACGCCATTGAGGTCCCATGAAATCGCGGGAAGTAATATCACTTTCAAGCTCTATGACAATGTGAGTGTGCAAGGTGAGCTTCAATATATCAGCTCTTGACGAGCCAATGATGGAAAATAGCATTGGTCAATCTGTAAAAACTTAATTTGAACCAAGTAGCACAGCAATCAAGCAGCACCACAAGCTAGCTCTCAAAGCATTATAATGACTAATGTACACCAAAATGACTCTTACTGCAGATGAGGTCGACCGGCGGGTCTATTTGTTGAAAAACACTCAACTACATCATAACATCATTCCAATGACATTACCGAGAGCCTTAAGTAACAGAGTAAGACATAGCCATTACAATGTTGGTAACAGTAAGGTTATAGCATTGCTAAGGGTGAATACATAGGCCTATTAATACATACAACAATATTCCCATTCGTTAAGAATTGCAAAATAATAACATTGGGAACACCTGGCTCAGCCTATTAAATCCAATCTGGGGGTTAAAATAATGAGTTTTGAAAACAAGTGAGAACAATTCATGCTTTCATTGTCTTTTCGACAAATTGTAATGCAGAGTAATGCTTTGTAAATACTACCACCTGGTGGAGAAAGTGTTTTTAGTGCACCAGTGTAAGCAGGATAGTTAAACCTTCTCAAACGTTAATGTACACACTGTAAGTCTTGTTTTGAAAATCAACATGTTTTTTCCTTCATATTTATACTTCTGAACTCAAACCTTCCACCCCAACAGAGGTGAGTTTTTTCTAATATAAAAATATCATATTCTTCAAGTGAAATGTATTAGAGATCTGTTTAAAACAGTTTAAAGACACCAACTCCTGCTACGGTACCTATTGACAGACGCTCTGACCAGGGAACCCCTCTGGGCAGAGCAGTGCACAGCCAGGACCCTCTGGAGAATGATGTCAACACCGGATTCCTGCTGGAGAACTTCCTGGGTGAGACAAACAGCTCTCACAGATGATCTATGACATTGTGACGTATTACAACAGCTGCTTTCCCCTTGTGCTCGTTCGACCCTGACGTCATGACTGAAGAAACACGGTGGCTCATTTGCCTGGAGGACACGAGGTGGGCGATGAGCTCTCTGTGTTGCTTTGCCAGCACTCAGCGTTGGCTGGAGAGGAACCGCACCTGCCCCATGTGCAGAGCAGGAGTCAAGGAGGGCAGGAGTTACACCACACTATAGGGCCCCAGTGATTCAGATCTTTATTTTGACGTCATGTTGTCTCCTATCTATATTGGCTGATGTAATCTGACCTAATGCATCAAGGAGACAGCACCCTCCCTTCAGGTCTCTACATTCCACAGCCGCTCCGTTACCAAGGGAGCAGAGAAGTGGACAGGGGTGGATAGAGGGGTCAGTTGTCCCGGGCCCAGGGAGAGAAGTGGACAGGGGTGGATAGAGGGGTCAGTTGTCCCGGGCCCAGGGGGACAGTGGAGGTTGCAGAGGGTCAGAAATTTTGGGTCCCATTACATTGGTATGCAGCAGGGCTATAATTAACTTTTTAATCACTATGTTGTAGTACATGATCTTACTAGCCACACATACACTCTCAAGTTTTCTTCTCCAAAGCTGAAAAGCCGTCAGTGGGGCTTTACTGTAATATGGAGCAGGGAGTCCAGCAGGGGGGACAAAGGGGTCGGTTCTCCCGGGTCTAGGGAGAGGGGTTACACTCATGTAATTTACAACTAGAGATCTAGGATTTAGGATCCTGCCGGATACCGGATCCACTGCTTAAGATCCTGCCGGATCCGGAACCGGATACCGGATCCCTACGAAAGGGATGAAAGACATAGCCAACTCGCACGCGGGGGCCCTTTATTACGTTGGTGCAAACTATTTTTAAGACTCATTGGCTTACTGCCACACTGCCTTCTACGGCCGCTTCCAAAGGGCTTTCACTCCATGCAGCGATTGGGGCTGTGAAAGACTGAAAAGCCTAGGCTACTAAGAGTAGAGATGCCCCAGATCCTGATTTTTAGATAACTGTCGGATACCGGATCCACTGCTTAACATCCTGCCGGATCCGGAACCGGATCTTGGATCCTGTACATCTCTAATTACAACACACAAGTAGTCATACTACTAGTTTTCCCTCATTACATGTTTTCTCATTACATGTGTAACAGTTCTACTTCTACTTCATACAACTCTGCCCTGTAGGCCTACCGCTGGTTCCTCATTTGCATAGACTCAGCAATACCTGCTGTACTGCTGCCACCTAGTGATAAGTGACCGCTATTGCATGCTCTGGTACAACAATGGTTGTGCATAATTCCGTTGTGCACTGTGTAGTGTGTGTGCTGTGTCTCAATGACAATGGAAAGTTACAGTGCGGCACTTGTATGTACAAACACACATAGATATAGGCTATGGTATACATGCACAGTGCACACATGTATACGCAGTGTGTATCTCTGAAATGGAAAGGAGGACACACCCTCATGCTTAGTGTCCATGCCCTTTTCAAGAGAAATGAAAGTGAACTTTATCCCGTTCAACAGGAAAGGGGAAAAGAAGAAGAAGAAGAAAGGAGAAGGCAGAGTCGGGTAGTGTTTGTCAAAATGGCAGAAGCCAGTGTTTGGAGTCAGGACCACTTCAGTTGTCCAATCTGTTTGGATCTACTAAAGAATCCCGTTGCCATTCCCTGTGGCCACAGTTTCTGTATGGACTGCATCACGGGCTGCTGGGATCAAGAGGATCCGAAGGGAGTCTACAGCTGCCCACAGTGCAGACAGACATTCACTCCAAGGCCAGTTCTGTGTAGAAACACAATGCTAGCAGAAGTGGTGGAGAAGCTGAAGCCTCTGGGACTCCAGTCTGCTCCTGCTGCCCACTGCTACGCTGAACCTGGAGATGTGGAGTGTGACGTCTGCTCTGGGAGAAAGTGGAAGGCTGTCAAGTCCTGTCTGGTGTGCCTGTCCTCTTACTGTGAAACTCACTTCAGACTTCACAATGATCTAAACCCAGGCAAGAAACACGCTGTAGTTCAGGCTGCTGGTAAAGTAGAGGATCTGATCTGTTCCCAGCATGGTAAACTGCTGGAGCTCTTCTGTTGCACTGATGAGACGTGTGTGTGTGTGCTCTGTGTCACGGATAAACACAAAGGACATAACACAGTTTCAGTCACAGCAGAGAAGAATAACATAGAGGTGAGACTGACACAATTGTACGCCTCAATTTTTTAAACAGCCCAATGCATACTGCGCAAATGCTGACATAACATTTAAATAATAATAACTGAATAATAAACTTAGAATTAACTTGTGTAGAACTAATATGGAAATGACTCGATTCATTATACTAATTAACACTAGAACTACCACGGAGGGGTCAATTGACCTTTTTACCTAAAAGCCCCACAAGAGGGTCATTTGACCCTTTGGACCCCCTGCGGGCACTCCTTTTGTTGTGGAAATGTGGCTGTTAGCAGCTCACAGCTGTCACTTGAGACCCAGTGTGCGTGTGTGGATCATTTCCAATGCCTGTTGAGTGCTGTATCTCTGCATCTTCGTTCCTTGGAGAGGAGCTTCTTTCACCACAAAATTCTTGAGGCAAATGAAGCAGTAGTCCACATGCACTGGTATTTATCCATCTAACAATTGCCAGCTTGCATTCACATGAGTCGTTATGGTCACATGGCATGGGAGATTCACATGTTACAGTTTTTCTCGATTGATTGGCTAATTTCTCGAAACTGAGATGACATTCTCAAAACAACACGGACAAATCCCCAAACCAACTTGCAATTTCCCAAAACAGAATGGCATTTTTTCATTGCTTTCATCAGATATCAAATGCTTTGTACATGTCTCAAATGTTTAGTACATCTCTGCAGATGGATATGTACAAATGACACATTCAGCATACATTCAGCATATTTTCCAAATAATTTGACCTTGCTTATCTAAAAGAATTAGACAATTCTCAGTCTAATGGTTGCCCTCTCCAAAACACGTCAGCATTATTTCATTGTTTAAGTCGTCATATGCAAAGTGGTCTATTTTCATTACATAGTAAATTCCTCTGTTATTTGGCTAATTTCATGACATTTTTTCAAACTACATTCTGTTTTGAACAATTGCTAGTTGCTTTGGCATTTGTCCATGTTATTTTGAGGATGTTATCTCTGTTTTGAGAAATGAGCCAAGCCCATGAGAAACCTGTGATATATGGGCATTACTTTCTGTATATGAATTTACAGTAAAGAAAGTTACTGATAAATGTCCTTGGTAAATAATCTGTGTTGTCAAACTTCAATGGTTTCATTTTTATACATAGTCGAAATCTGTTAGCTGAACGTAAATAAAACACCTAACCATTTTGACTGGCAGTGCTTACACAATGGCAAAGGGACAATGTATTTTGGGGGTACTGATGATATATGTGGGGAAGAAATTTAGTTTTGACACATGGGTAAACTGTTTTTGGGGTGATATGAGCGAGTGATGAGGATCCATGTAGTTATGCTGAACCATCCAGTTTATTTTGACAGAAGGACTAAATGAATGCAAATGAGCCAAAGCAATTGAGAAGGATCTATGCCATTTTGATGGTACTGCTATTTATTTTGGTTTT
>NW_026945011.1:0-8151 GCF_034702125.1 Engraulis encrasicolus
TGTGAAAAAACATTAAAGATAGGAGACACAAAAGGCGGTGGACCTTGACCTGACAAGTGCTCTTCATTTGGGCAATAAACAGCGGCGGCGCCTGATAACTGAGCAGCGGCGCGGAGAGTAATTACCGATCTGTCAGCGAGCGCGGCGCGGCCCTGGTGGAGTGGAGTAGTATAAATGGAACATACATTATGAACAGCAATAATAACGACCCACCACCCAAGCTAATGCATTACCACCCACAGAGGCGGAGTGGCCCACCTTTTCCCACCGGGAGAATTTTCCCCTTGGCGGCCCTCTTTAAAAAAAAAAAACCCAAAGCGAACAACATGGTTTCCTAACCAAAAAGACAAAAGCCACGAAGTCTGCAGTCGTACTACATGTGGACATTGTCAAAATATCAACCTGAAGTGGAGAATTGTAGCCTACAGCTTGATGAAATGCACAGCCAGTGTAGTCTACGTAAAACGCAGGTATACGCACCCATTTCAAAATTTCAGGGATTACAGTATACCCACTTAAAATTGATTGATCCATTATTTACAATAGCACAAATATATACAGTAGACTATACACACATCAAAAAATGCTCAAATATACACTATACCCACTTCAAAAAGTAGACCTCACCACTGGAGCCATCATCACAGTCCAAAGCATTCATAGGCCTACTAGGTTAGGCTACATCACGCTACTGTTCCATGCAAATATGCACTCCACTGTCATTTTGACAGTTTGAAATTGAAATATCGTTTAAGGAAGACAGGATGAGCATGGGCACAAAGTTTTGAGTGTGGGGATTTTGTAGGCTTACAAAATATAGTATAGTAGCCTATAGCTTACAAAAAAGTCTGTCTACATTGTGCAATAAACCCACCATGCAGCAAATAAGCCAAACCTAGCTACTTCAAACCACAACCATAAGTCAACAAAATGTATAACCTAACGGTGTAGGCCTACCTTAAAACGCTGTCTTCGTCGCAGCAAATGTCTTTGTTTCTTGCAATCACTCTACATTAATCCACAGCTTAGGCTACACACCCAGCACTGGTCACATCAGAATCTTGTGTGGTAATTATTTTGTTCCATTTCTTCAGACATAGGCTACATCCTAAATGTACCACATATAAATATATGTATGATAATAATATTATTTCGACTATAAGGAGATATACTGACGGTCTAACAAATCAAAACAAAACCCATTGCTTCTGTTAGGCGCAGTTCTCTTCCTTACCACTTGGTGGAGTCTGTTCGTAACCCAAGTCAATAACCATAGAGCAAGTGAATCTGGACTGGAAAGACTAAACTGTAACAGTCGTGTGGAAATCGGAAAATAAATCATAATTTATTAATATTTCCATCCTTTGGTAACCAATATACATATCACAGGTTCTTCAAATACTGAAAACGAAACTGTGTTACTAAGATCTTGTAAACTTCCGCGATCTACGGTGTATGAAAATTATCAGTAGAGAAGGGGTGTGGCCAATTTACTGTTTGACACCGTCAGTGAGGTATTGCCGTCTGGTATGCGGTATAAATACTGGCTAGTCAACAGTTTAAACCACAGGGAAGTGGAAAGTGGGAAGCCAGTGCTTATAAGTACAGTGTCTACACTTCAGGGCCGGCTAAGGACGTAATGCGGCCGCGTTATTACATTTCACGGCCGCGGCCCACCGGGACAAGTCCCCGATCTCCCGACGGCCACTCCGCGCCTGACCACCCACCACACCACCCACCACACCACCCAAGCTAATGCATTACCCACCCACCACACCACCCAAGCTAATGCATTATCGTTACTACTATAGACGGCCGGGGGGGCAGGCTCTCTCTCTCTCTCTCCTTCTCTCTCTCTCTCTCTCTCTCTCTCTCTCTCTCTCTCTCTCTCTCTCTCTCCTTCTTTCTCTCTCTCCCTCCCCCTCTATCAATGTCTTCACCCTTCTCTTCTTTCTCCCTCTCTCTCTCTCTCTCTCTCTCTCGTTCTCTCTCTCTCTTTCTCATCCTCCCCCCTCTATCAATGTTTTCACCCTTGTCTTCTGTCTCTCCCTCTCTCTCTCTCGCTCTGTCTCTCTCCTTCTTTCTCTCTCTCCCTCCCCCTCTATCAATGTCTTCACCCTTATCTTCTTACTCTCTCTCTCTCTCTCTCTCTCTCTCTCTCTCTCTCTCGTTCTTTCTCTCTGTCTCATCCTCCCCCCTCTATCAATGTCTTCACCCTTGTCTTCTGTCTCTCCCTCTCTCTCGCTCTCACTCTCTCTCTCCTTCTTTCTCTCTCTCCCTGTCCACTCTCTATCAATGTCTTCATCCTTGTCTTCTTTCTCTCTGGCTCTCTTACTCTCTCTCTACCTCTCTCTCTCTCTCTCTCCCCCGTCTCTCAGTGTCTTCATTCGTGTCTCCTTTCTCTCTCTCCTTCCTTCTCCCTCTCTCTCCCTCTCCTTCTCCTGTTCCTCTCCCTTTCTTCCTGTCTCTCTCCCTCTCCTCCCTCGCTCCCTCTCTCCTTCTCCTCTTCTGGTGACTGCCATCAGTGTGTAAATGCCCTGCAGGCTCGATAATTTCATTCTAATCTCTCTTCCATATTATAATTTTCATTGCCAGAAATACACCCCAGCCCCGGTGCCAGAGCAGAGCGGTGTGGTGGGGGGGGGGGGGGGGGCAGAGGGGGCAGAGCTTTCTATCAGGAGCAGAGTGGTGTGGTGGGAGGTGGTGTGGTGGGGTGTGGCAGGTGGTGTGGTGTGATGTGGGAGGTGGTGTGGTGTGGGAGGTGGGGGGTGTGTGGTGGGAGGGGTGTGGGGGGCGAGCTCCCTTCTATCAGGAGCAGAGCGGAGCGCAGGCGCTAAAGCTCAAGCAGGGTAGTTTACAGGGCCGTAATATACCCCCCCCCCCACACACACACACACACACACACACACACATATAGCCCTCTGTTACCGCCACTCAATTTATGATAAGGACACAGTGAGCTGTAATCCCCAACTCACAGCCTGAATGACAGCTGATGGGGTTAACAAGTCAAGAGGAGACACAGATGATGATGAGGAACACACACACACACACACACACACCACACACACACACACACACACACAACACACACACACACACACACACACACACACACACACACACACACATGCAGGGTACAGAGATGATGATGAGGAACACACACACATATGGGGGTACAGAGCTGATGAGGAACACACACACACACATATGGGGGTGTAGAGATGATGATGAGGAACACACACACACATATGGGGGTATAGAGATGATGGGACTAACACACATGCATATTAAAAAAAAACACACGCACGCATGCACACACATGCACCTACCCCCCCCCCCCCCCCCCCCACACACACACACACACACACACTCACTCAACCAACACACCCAGTCAGGTAACAACAAAAGCAGACAAAATATGCACTTAAAAACATGGACACTTATATGCAAACACTTGGGCAGACACAAGGACTGACAACAGAGAAGCATGGGCATGGAGTGAAACAAAGGAGTCATTAACCCTCACTGCTGCGACTACCGATATATAAACTTTATTACAGGCTCAGGGCCCACATTGGACACATTACAATACACACATCAACAACACAATAAAATACACATACAGTAAAAGGAAGCTAGTGAAGGCATTCATGCCAGTGTTCCCATATAGTAGACATATATCTTACAGAGCTACGACTTGGATCAACCAATTGAGCAATAAGCACATTTTTTGCACAATCAAGCCTGCTCATGAACTTAAAGGTAAGATGTCTTTACAGTGCCATAAAAGTATGTAGTGGTGAGCGGTTAGGGCGTCAGACTTGCATCCCAGAGGTTGCCGGTTCGACTCCCGACCCGCCAGGTTGGTGGGGGGAGTAATCAACCAGTGCTCTCCCCCATCCTCCTCCATGACTGAGGTACCCTGAGCATGGTACCGTCCCACCGCACTGCTCCCCATGGGGCGCCACTGAGGGCTGCCCCCTTGCACGGGTGAGGCATAAATGCAATTTCGTTGTGTGCAGTGTGCAGTGTTCACTTGTGTGCTGTGGAGTGCTGTGTCACAATGACAATGGGAGTTGGAGTTTCCCAATGGGCTTTCACTTCACTTTTGGAGTTTCCCAATGGGCTTTCAAAAGTAGTTAGACAAAATTTGCAGAATAACCCACTTGCTCTAGTACTCCTTGGTTTTTTTGGAGAATCCTAAGACAATCATTGTAAGCTACCTTCAGTTTCAGTAGACTCTCCTTCTTGTATCTGATCCAGAGAGGAGCTGTATAAAGAGGGGAGCAGTAAGTCCGAAACAGGTTGACTTTGACATCAGTAGTGCAATGATGGAATTTTCTAACCAGCATATTGGCTTGGACATATAGCACTCTCCTCTGTCTGCTCATGTCAGCATCATCCTCCAGAGTATCAGTTAGGATGTGCCCCAGGTATTTTGTGGCATTAGCTACCCCCAGCTCTTCTCCAGATAGATAAAAGGGAGGGAACTTAATTTTCAGGTCATCCTTTGTTCTACAGACCATTACCACACTCACATGACTCAGTCAGTGCAGGTCAGTGGTAGGAAAAAATGTCTTCGAAAACTGAAAGCCCAACCATATGCATGTCTCATTGTGGAATCCATTTGATATTTAATAATGACTAAACATGATAGGACTTTCTCTTCTCATCTCTACAGGTTGTCTTCATGCCATGCCAGTCACCGCGTTAGCCTTCACAGGCCAATGGAATGGAATAGCCTAATAGTAGGGGCTCTAAGCCGAGAAATCGTTACGCACTGGATAGAAGCATATAATTCGGTACACATGTTCCTTGACTGATTTGAAGACATCCTAGAAGGGGTGCCCCTTGAAAAAAAAATGTCTACCATGTCCCTATACAATATGGTCATGTTGGTAACGCATTACATTGTTATTACATGGACATTATACTTAGCTGACAATGTTAATATAGTCCTCAGAAGAGATGAAGCAAGGGTAGCCTGCTAGACCAGATTGATAAAACTACAAAATGTACATAGTGTGAAAGTATGGGTGAGTCTGTGCTTACGTGCTTGACAGCATGTAACATTGTGAACGATTTGAGAAGATTCTTGGTCTGAATTAAAAATGAGCATTGCCAACACTAAAACTATGGTGAGAATAGACTGCTGCTAATGCTCGATTTGAATGGGATAGTGTCAGTGCAAGATGCCCTAGGTAGCAGGTTCTCCATCCTCTAATTTCCAAAACAGATATACGTATTTTATTTGTATGAGAGAGGGTAAAGGACAGGACTTTTCCATATGTATGAAGAACCCCATAAGATCACCTAATTCTATATTTTACAAGTGCATATTGTGAGAGCATTTCAGTCATCTTTAGACTGGCATTACAGATTACTCAATTATAGGCCTACATTTTAGGCCACAGTATGGCTTCAGTTCAAATTAAATGGGATGATTTCGTAGTGTATGTTGAGTAAGAAGACAGAGATTAAAAAAAAGGTTTATTTGGCAGACAAGTCCTCACCTAGTACTTGTGTCAGAAGTTGTATTAGTTAAGCTCAGTAATCATTGAGTACTTAAACTGCTATCAAAAACTGACAGCTGATGGTGACAACACTAGTACTGTAGGTCTTTTGCCACCCTTACCCATAGGAGAAATATCTATATAGAACAACACTTCTAATATGGTATATACTATGAAAGTAAATCATTACCTGGACCTGGAAATTTTGAGTGGTAACAGTAACATAACTCATTCCCACTACACCTTTTTGCATAATATTGTACATGTCCTCAGAATGCTCTACATCAGTGGTTCTCAAACCTTTTGTGTGAAGTACCCCCTGAGAAAATATTGAGCTCTCTGAGTACCACCTTGACAACCAACATTAGAATATCGCAGTAAAGGCCTTCCATATTCACTTTTGCCGGTCAGTACAGGAGAGGTTCATAATGGCATTCCAAGTACCACCAGAGATGTCTCAAGTACCACCAGTGGTACGCGTACCACAGTTTGAGCACCACCGCTCTACATGTTTCAGTTCTATAGTTGTACTGTAGAGTACAGTGCAGTGTAGTGGAGTGCAGTACAGTACAGTAGCATACAGAATGGTGCAGTATAATAAAGTACAGTAGAGTATAGTACAGTACAGTACAGTACAGTACAGTAGCATACAGTACGGTGCAGTACAGTACAGTAGCATACAGTACGGTGCAGTATAGTACAGTACAGTACAGTAGCATACAGTACGGTGAAGTACAGTACAATAGCATACAGTACGGTGCAGTACAGTAAAGTACAGTACAGTACAGTAGCATAAAGTACGGTGGAGTCTAGTTAAGTACAGTACAGTAGCATACAGTACGGTGCAGTCTAGTACAGTACAGTACAGTACAGTAGCATACTGCACGGTGCAGTAGAGTACAGTATGGTATATCACATTACAGTACAGTACAGTACAGTATAGTAGAGTACAGTACAGTGCAATACAGTAGAGTACAGTATAGTCTTATAAACGTTAGCCCTCCAAAGCCAATAGGATTTCCACATGCTGTTGTTTTAAGTTTTTGAAAGACTATTTTAGTAGCCTATGTGAGAGAGGGAAGGCAGGCAGACATGTTTTAAACAAAGGACCACACCCACAAATAAAAAATAACGAGCAAACAATAAATTAAGTGGTTAAGTAGCCAACATGTCATCTAGATTAAAGCCAAAAGTAGATGGAAAAACAGACATGTTACCATTTTGCTCTTTTAAAACAAAGTATCTGTCAATATACTGTATGGATGTCGTATTGCATATTGATTATTCATAATTTCCTAAGCATAAATGCCCTTATCACTCCATTGTAGGCTACACTTAGGACTGTGATATACATATCTGAACATTAATCAGCATACATTTGTCATTTGACAGCTGTCACTGACACTTGATATGTACATGTATTATTGACTTGATTGATATGAATATATTTCAGTTGGACTCCTAGGGTTAAATCATTGAGGGGGTCCTAAGGAAGTAGCCTAGTAGTAGTTTGTGTGTGTGCGCGCATAAGTGGGATTAAAATTATTGTTTGCCATCTTTATCTGAAGAGCAGACTGAGTGTCTGAACCTGCTAATGCTAGCATGCTAACATTGGGACAGTTATGTGTGGCCCAGTTCAAGGGTTTATCTCTTCTCCCCTAAATTTTCTAACAACAATTTTCTTTTTGGATGTTATAGATATGACCCACTGCAAATTTTTAAAACTCTTAATGAATGTTGGTTCAATAGCTAAATGCCCAGAAATGAGCTCTCAATTGTAGAGTGATCTCATTCTGACCATGGTTTTTATGATTTTCCTGTTTTTGAATCTAAATAAGACATATATAACATTGTTTTTATGGTAAGTTTTGCACATATCTCAAAGTTCATTTGTATACATCACACACAAATAGGTAGATTGGCCCATAACACCAGTATGTCCAGGAGTACAGCATTTTACTACTATTGGCTGGTTTTGGGCCAGCCCATCTTGGATTTACCCATAAAAATGACCTTAATGACATTTGAAATTGGGGCACCCCTTCTGAAATGATGGATGAAACACCCTAAGGAAGGTCTACACCGATTTTGGTGCTTCTATCCAGCGCGTAACGATTAGGCCCTTTTTGGACGCTAAGAGACCCAGCTATAAAGGAATTATCAGTGTCATATAGGCTACACTCTCTATCACACACACACACACACACACACACACACACACACACACACACACACACACACACACACACACACACACACACACACACACATGCACACACACACACACACTCCCTCACAAAGACATGTTCACGGCAAAATGGCAGAAATGTCAGTTTGTGGAGATCAGATCACATCTAACATGGCAGGCTGGCACTCTGCTTAGAGATTGACAAAGAGGAGACACACACTACACTACATTACACTACAAGGCCTGGGGGAGGGTGTGTGTGACGCCATGACACAGGAAACAGCTCCCAGGGAGAGAGAGAGATGGGGATGTGTATCACCAAGACACATGAGAGAGAGAGATGGGGGGAGAGAGAGAGAGAGAGAGATGGGGGTTACTGCTGGTGAGCAAGTTGGTCATAGTGCCACTGGCCAGAGAGGGAGCAGGGGGCGGGGGACAAACCCCGCA
>NW_026945012.1:5000-8141 GCF_034702125.1 Engraulis encrasicolus
GTTGGTTGCGGTCGGTCAGGACCTTTGAAATGATGCCGAATTTTAAAGTAGGCTAAAGCCAATAGGTTGTCTTTTAGCAGACAGAGACATTTTTTGCAAAATAGATCAAAGTTTATTTGGCTGAATAACTATGATGGTGCCACGAGCTCTGGAGGAGACAATGAGACTCATGCGTCGGCCGAAGCAGGTCAGCAGGTGCAGCAGTTGCAACCATTGAGTGCATTTCAAAGAACACAGAGGGTGCTCTCTAAACATGTGCAGTGATGGATATAGCCTACATGTTTTCTTATACAATTGTAAAGGCTTACAGAGTTTGTTTTCATTTCCTGTGTCCTACCACGGCTACGAGGCAATCCACTTGACGGCTGGCTCCGTGTGCTCCCCAACTAGGCTACAGATTAATTTTCCTCCACAGCTAGGGATTCGTGTGGCCATGGGGGGCGCTAGGGGGGTGAAAAGTGGTACAGATTCTAAGGACCCAAGCACTGATAGGGGCCCTTAAGGGGGCCCAAGCACTGAGAGGGGCTCCTTAAGGGGCCCCAAAATTTGAATCTTTCATAGGGCCCAACATGCCTACATTGTCGAAATAGAATAGGCTACTAAAGGCAATACAATGTCCAAATGATTAGCCTATTGCCTTTGAATGCAGTGCTCATTTGAGTAATTTAGCCTACAGTGGAAGAACAATGCCCTCGCCACTGAAAATAAATAAATAGGCTAATAAATAGCCTAAATAATAAAATAGCATTGTATGAAGATCAAACTTGGTAGTCTGGGTAACAGACAAACATACTATGATCGAAATGCTGATATTAGAAGAGAATCATTTGTGAGAAAATGTTGTCTATTCAACATAGACTACTAGGTTACTTTTTGTTGGACAGGGCATGTCGAGATATAGCATCATGACTGCAACTGTCAATCAGTTGAAAAGGGCTCTGCAGCCTACGTGATCATGCATGGATCTTTACATTGCAGTCATCTAAGATTACGAGAGTTCACGCTTTGTGTGGGCTAAATGATCATTTGCGCTAAAAAGACAAGCGTTGCCTATAGTGGCACCAGACAGCACAGGTTGCGTTTGTGGTTTGTGTGAAGCGATTATCTTTCCCAAACTCCCAAATTAACCGCTTGGTCTCTGGTGAAGGAGGGGGTGGCCTTGGCACCCTGTCCCTGAACTTCGGGATAGGAAAAAGCAAAACCAATTTTAGTTCAGGAAAAGGACAGAGCAGAGGAGTAGCCTACCAAACCAAACGAAGATAAATTGTTGTAGGCTACATTGCCACTATGGGTTTTTTCATAGCCTAGCTACCTGGTCCTATCAACCATTTAGGCTAAGCAAACTTAGACCTGCAGCTCAGCATTTTCTGTGATGTGAAGTGTACCCAGACCCCTCGGAAGTGAACCATGTTGAGACCTTTATTGACGTGATTGTTCGTTGCCAATGACGCTAGGGTGTTCATAAGACGCACGGCTACTATTTTCAAAGGCGGGTCGTTGAAGCGGGCCGGGTAAATATTTTTTCATAAATATTTCTTGCGGGCAGGGCAAGCGGTCGGAAAAGGGAAAAAACACACACACACGCGCGCGCACACACACACACACACACACACATACACGGGTGCATGGCCCCTTGCCTGTGGTTGGCATTGGGCACCCAAAAGGTCTACAGGGACATGATGCGTCTGACACACACGCGCGCGCACACACACACACACACACATCAGTGTTACATGTCAGTGCCAAGTGTCATGCAAGGGTTCTAATCCCCAAATATGACCCCCCCCCTCGACCCTCCATCCCAGCATCAGGCAAAGGTCACAAAGACAATAAATTAGCCCCCTGCTCTGACACACACACACACACACACACGGACACGCAGACACACACACACACACACGCACACACACACACACACACACACAACACACACACACCACACACTAGCACACAGACACGGACACACACACACACACACGGACACGCAGACACACACACACAGAGAGAGACACTAGCACACACAGAGACAGCCAGCCAGCCAGCCCGACACACACACACACACACACACACACACACACACACACACACACACACACACACACACACACACACACACACACACACACACACACACATTGGGGGGATCTGAATGTAATGAAACTCTTTTGGCCATGAATATTGAGAAGATTGTCACCACTGTAGACACACACACACACACACAAACACACACAAACACACACACACACACACGAGTGATTAAGGGGAGGTGTGATCTCTGCATAGCGAGTGTGTGTGTGTGTGTGTGTGTATATATGTGTGTGTGTGTGTGTGTGTGTGTGTGTGTGTGTGTGTGTGTGTGTGTGTGTGTGTGTGTGTGTGTGTGTGTGCAACCTATCCTCATGCCAAATGCGTAATATATGTGACTATTTGTTAAGCATGCCAATGCGTAAGTTAAGATTACGCAATCGCAGCACCCCCTTACGGCGGACCGAAAGCACTGCATCAACAACCCTCAATGACTCGGCATTGCTCGGGCAAGCCAAAGGCGCCTCCTTATTGGTTGGTTTGAACGTAGCAATGGGTACGCATTGAACATAGGGCTGCTTCTTTCGCAATCCTCCGTAAAAGATTCATTATGACTTTGGGATAGATTAAAACACAATATGTGGTTACTGTGTGCTTCATTGCGCCCGTCATTTGGGTGGTATATGCACTTAGTACGTTTAAACCCGTGGTCAGACGGTAGTGGTGATGGTGCTGTGCAGATTGCACTTGCCATGGCAAACAAACAAACGATGCTTCCTCCTTTTTTTATTGTAACATTTCGAGAGAAAGTACAGAACATACGAGCTTGCTTGTGATGTGTTATTATTAATTATTGTTGTTGAAGAAGAAAAACATCACATACACTCTCTGTTAAAGTCGAAACAGCCTGCCAGGGGTTATGTCGTGTAAAAATCGAGCAGAAATCATTTCCTTGCCTGTGATGTTAATGCAATTACGGTAACCATTGCGTAAGCCTGATTACGAATTACAACGCCTGTATGCAAGCAATTTCTTTGAGAGGATATGTGAACCATATGTTTTATCTTGAATTTGTTTATTGCCATGGGAAAGTACCATATGCACAAATGCAAAAGG
>NW_026945013.1:0-8079 GCF_034702125.1 Engraulis encrasicolus
GAGGGGAGGGGGGGGGGTCCGAGGGGGTGGGGTTTTTCGATAACCCCTTCCACCGTTTACTAAACGCAACAAAATCCAAGAAATGACAGAGGACGGAGGCGGGGAGGAGAGAGACCCGAGACCCCCTATATAGAGAGACGCGATGGATGGAGGAGAGAGGAACAACAGAGCCCCATGGAGAGGACGGAAGATGAGGAAGAGAGACACAGAGACGGAGGGGAAGAGAGAGGACAGTTTTTTTTTTTGTTTTTTGTTTTTGTTTTTTTTTTTTTTTGTCTAGTCTTGTCTTGTCCTTTGTGTACTATCTGTAATGTATGTTTGTCCACAAGTGTTTATTGTACTCCCAAAAACGTAATAAGGACAAATTCCCTTTCGGGGCAATAAATAAATAAAATAAAGGTGTAATTCATACCTGCGCTGAGCCCTCTCCCATGATTGCACTTGGCTCCCTCCTTTTATAACCCATGTATGAGGGATCGCTTCTGTCCCCGCCCCACTTCCCCAGATTTATCTTGGTGTGTTAAAGGCCCCTAAGCCTCCCATACTCAATTAGCGGCGTCCCGTGGCCCTCGAAAATAATTATGAAACTGTTTAATGTTTTTTTTTGTTTTAATTATTTTTATTGGGGTTCCGAACCGCTCGCGCTGTTACCCCAGCTCTTATTTTGAAATCGCCCCAGCAGGACCATCGCCCCAGACCGCCTGAGGCTAGGAAAAAAGAGGGGGGAAGGAAGAAGCGTTTCGTTTGCCCCGCCCCCACATCAATCAGTTTCGGTTTCTTTCTCCCTTGTTTTGCCAGGGCCATACAGTCCAACTGCAGGCTCCAGACAGAAGTGACTACGAGGGGTTGGCATCAGAGTGTTGTGAAGGTACGGACCTACAAGGGAAGGACTGTATCAGGGGTCCTGACTCGTGTTGGCCCTTCATTGGGAGGAATTTGGAAAAACTGGCCCTCTGGGACTTTAAATTGAGTACCCCTGCCCTAAGCTGTACAGTACCTGCGCTGAGCCGTCTCCCAAGATGGACTTGGCTCCCTCCCTGACGGCCATGTATGAGAAGCGCAGCTGGTCGGCCGTCTGGATGAGGCCCATGCGGTAGCGTCTCATGTCCAGCAGGATGCGCTTGATGTCCACCAGCGAGGGCTCCCTACGCTTCTCCATCTGGGGGAGAGAGGGATGGAGAGAAGAGAGAGATGGAGAGAGAGAGAGAGAGAGAGAGATAGAGAGAAAGATAGAGACAGTGGGAGACAGAGAGAGAGAGAGAGAGAGAGAGAATGGGAGAGAGAGAGAGGGAGACAATGGGAGAGAGAGAGAAAGATAAAGAGAGAGAGAGATTGATGAAGAGATTAGTTTGTCATGTCCAGCAGCATGCGCTTGATGTCCACCAGCGAGGGCTCCCTACGCTTCTCCATCTGAGGGAAGAGGGGGATGGAGAGAAGAGAGAGATGGAGAGAGAGAGAGAGAGAGAGAGAGAGAGAGAGAAAGATAGAGACAGTGGGAGACAGAGAGAGAGAGAGAGAGAGAGAGAGAGAGAGAGAGAATTTTTTTATTTATTTATTTGACCTTTATTTTACCAGGAAGGTCCCATTGAGGTAGAAACCTCTTCTTCCAGGGAGTCCTGGCCAAGACGGCATTAAGACAGTGGAGGCACATGCATATTATGACATAAAAAACAGATTTTTTTTTTTTTTTAAAAAGCACACGTAAGGATAAAAGACATATCAGACATAGGGGCAAACAAAATAGACACTGGACAAGACTAACAAGTAAGAACATCAATCACTAAACAGTAAGAACTAACAAACTAATAAAATCTGACATAAAAACACACACACACACACACAAAACCTCTGTAAAACTGAGTTTAAAAGCAGTGACACTCCTCTACTAAAGTTGTTTTTAAAAGATTTTTAAAACTCTCTACAGAGGGCACAGATGCCAAGCTTAATGTGTTTTGGAGGTTATTCCAAACATGTGGGGCATATGAACTAAAAGAAGTCTTACCTAATTCAGTACGCACTGTAGGGATATTTAAGATCATTTTATTTCCTGACCTAGTGCCATAGGAGCTGGTTTGGCGTGTCACCAGACAATTGATATATGATGGGAGTTTACCCACCAATGCCTTCACAATAAAAATGAGGAAATGGCTTTTTCTCCTAAGTGATAGTGAAGTCCATGTTACCATTTCATACAATGCGCAGTGATGTGTTTTCATATTTGCGTTTGTAATAAAACGCAGTGCCGCATGGTAAACTACATCTAGTTTCTTTAGAAGAGAGGTGGACGCATGCATGTATAATATGTCACCATAATCTAAGATGGGTAAAAATGTACTCTGGACCAATCTTAGCCTAGCAGCAAAAGGAAAACATTTTTTCAAACGGAAATAAAACCCAGTTTTGGTCTAAGCTTTTTAAGAAGATGGTCAATATGTGATTCAAAGTTCAACTTTTGATCAAGCCAAATCCCTAAGTACTTGTATGTTTTAACCCTTTCTAGCAAGGTACCATCAGTAGTGGACACTTCAACATTAGATAATGATGAGCGGGTACGCGTGAAAACCATGTACTTTGTTTTCTTTGCATTTAGGACCAAACGCAGACTTAGCAAAGACGTCTGCAAAACACTAAAAGCAGTTTGAAGAGTCTCAACTGCAGTATTTACAGAGGGGGCAGATGTATACAGAAAACAGTGTCGTCAGCATACAGATGCACCTTTGCTGAAATCAAGACCAAACACAGAGGTCATTTATATAAATAGTAAACAAAATAGGCCCCAAAATTGACCCTTGAGGCACACCCATTTTGACCCCTACCAGAGCAGAATTACTATTGTCAACAGCTACACATTGGGTTCTCCCAGATAAATAATTTAAAAACCACTTCCGTGTCATGTCACTAAAACCAATATGTTGTAGTCGTTGCAACAGAAGGTCATGATTTACCACAGTCAAATGCCTTAGAAAAGATCAACAAAAAGAGCTGCACAGGACCTCTTGTTATCTAGGGCAGAGATTATGTCATTGGAAACTAAAGTAGTGGCGGTGATAGTGCTGTGATATTGTCTGAATCCTGATTGTGTAGATGATAAAATTTTCATTTGCAGTCAAATAATGTTTAACCTGCTCATTCACTAAAGACTCAAATATTTTAGCAGTTACTGATAATCTAGAAATGGGCCGATAATTGTCAGGCAATGAGGGGTCACCTCCTTTTAGTAGCGGGAGAACCATTGCTGATTTCCATGACCTTGGAATTTCACCACTTGTGAGGCTAAGATTAAATATTGAGGCTATAGGACTGGCAATCACACTTGCTGCGGCCTTCAAAAAAAGGGGCTCAATTTTGTCTGCACCAGTGGATTTTCTTACATCTAATTTTGACAGTGCTTGATACACTTGGAAGGGTGTAATAGCTGCGAAATTAAAACAGGATGAGATTTCTTTTTGAGGCAGAGTAAGGTTACCTGACACCGGAAGGTGAGATGTAACTTTCTCTGCCGCCATATTAAAATGTTCATTAAATGCATTTATAATATTATCCTTCCCTTTAACCTCACCTTGAGATGTATTTAATACTTCAGGTAGTGTGGGTATTTCAACAGCTCCCTCTGTGGACTTAATCAACTTCCAGAATTTACAGGGGTCATTTAAATTTTCGTTTATCAATTGCATATAATGGTTGCTTTTGGCAGCTTTAACTAACTTTGTACACTTATTTCGTAGTGCCCTATAATTATTCCAGGATACAGGATCGCCTTGTCGCTTGGCCAGAGACCAAGCCTTATCCCTCTGCCTGATATGGTTTGCCAGGTTATCATCAAACCACGGATTATCTCTGCCACTGACCCGATATCTCCTCATGGGGGCGTGCTTATCAACTAATTTAGTAAAAGCAGTTTTAAAAAAATCCCAGGCTAATTCAACATCAACCATCCCACCGATACGATGTAGATCACTGTCATAAAGATCATGCAAAAAGGCCTGCTCATTAAAGTGCTTATAGTTTCTTTTATGAATGGGAGAGAGAGGGAGGGAGACAAGGGGAGAGAGAGAGAAAGATAAAGAGAGAGAGAGATTGATGAAGAGATTAGTTTGTCATGTCCAGCAGGATGCGCTTGATGTCCACCAGCGAGGGCTCCCTACGCTTCTCCATCTGGGGGAGAGAGGGATGGAGAGAAGAGAGAGATGGAGAGAGAGAGAGAGAGAGAGACAGTGGGAGAGAGAGATAAAAATGAAGAGAGAGAGAGATTGATGAAGAGATTAGTTTGTCATGTCCAGCAGGATGCGCTTCTGGAGGGAGCAGGGCTCCAGAGTGCGACCAATTTGGTCGCATATGCGCCCATTTTTTTCAATGGTGCGCCTAAAAAATATTTTTAGGCGCACCGGTGCGACCAGCCATCAGTAGAACAAAATAAATTACCAAACAACCGTTTTAATGGACATAAAATTAATAGTCATTCTACAGTAGTTGCCCATCACAAAAATAAATGCGGTCGATGTCGATGCGGTCATTCCATCAACTCCGCTCTACTACCGGTAGCTTTCTCCCCCTTCCTCGTTCACAGGCAGCCCGACGTTTCAGAATAGAATGTTCGACTTTGCTCAACTATCCGAGTTCACATGTGCCAGCGAGTTTTGCAACGGACGAGAGAGTTACAATCACGGTAAAAACAGCAAAATGACTTGAGGATATTTTAAACACGAGAGAGTCACAATCACGGGGAAAAACTAAATGGCTTGAGCGGATATTAAACATTGCCACACAAAAACGCAAGCGGGTGCGGATAATTGCCCGTTTCAGCCGCGTGCAGAACTGGCCAAACAACAGGTGATGCAGTCTGTCGGGACTCCTGTGAGAGTTTTTTTGATAGCGACTCGGGCAGGCTACATAGGCTACTGCTGCCTATCTATCAGTCGGCAAGGCATCGTTCATGCACCTCGAGACAGCACGAGAGAGAGGGAGAGAGAGAGAGAGAGAGTGAGCGAGCGAGCGCACTAGTGCTGTCGTGTCTGTTCGTAGCGCTTGCTAAGATACCACAATCATTATGCAGAGGGAGAGCGCTCAAAAACGGGGAAATAGACAAAACCCAATTCACCTCAGATTCCACTGTAAACATAGGCTAGGCTATTTGTGTCTAATGATTTTAAAAATCATGACATTTTTAGCAGGGTTTGTTCAAATCTATCCATCCATCCATCCATCCATCTATCTTCATATTGTAACTCTGTGCTTGTGCCGTGTGCGTAGCCTTATTGCAGAAAAGGCTGGTATGTTGATCTTACTAGTCAAACACATACTGACTAAAAGGCTACTAATTTGGTCTTTTCTACCAGCCAAACTGCTTGTAGCCAAGATGTGTTAGTTAGGTAGCCTACTGTCATGTCTTTAAGGAGCACATTTGGAAGACTAGCCTATAGCACATGAAAGGCTGCAGGTCTTTTAAAATAGGCTATAGAAACAATAATAATAATAATAATAATTNTTATTATTATTNTTGCTATTGTTATTATTTGTAATTCTTATTTTTTAAAGCTGAGGTGCGTGTGTGTACGGGGTAGTGAAAACATTTGGGTGCACCTAAATTTTGTGCTGGTGCACCTAAAAAAATTTTTTAGGCGCACCAGTGCAACCAGTGCAAAAAGTTAGTCTGGAGCCCTGGAGAGAGATGGAGGGATGGAGAGAGGGATGGAGGGATAGAAAGAAAAGGTGGATGAAGAGATTAGTTTGTCATGTCCAGCAGCATGCGCTTGATGTCCACCAGCGACGGCTCCCTACACTTCTCCATCTGGGGGAGAGAGGGATGGAGAGAAGAGAGAGATGGAGAGAGAGAGAGAGACAGACGGAGGGAGAGAGAGAGAGAAGAGAGGTGCAGAGAGAGAGGGAGAGAGAAAGATGGATGGATGGAGGGAGACAGAAGGAGAGAGAGAAAGATGGAGGGAGAGAGAGATTGATGAAGAGATTAGTTTATCATGTCCAGCAGCATGCGCTTGATGTCCACCAGCGAGGCCTCCCTACGCTTCTCCATCTAGGGGAGAGAGGGATGGAGGGATGGAGAGAGGGAGATGGACGGAGAGAGAGAGGGAGAGAGAGGGAGAGATGGAGAGAGAGAAGAGGCAGAGATAGATGGAGGGAGAGAGAGAGATATAGACAGTGGGAGAGAGGGATGGAGGGAGAGAGAGAGATGGAGACAGAGAGAGAGAGAGAGAGAGAGATGGATGGACACAAAGGGAGAGATGGATATATGGATACAGAGGGAGCAACACCTCTGGAGCAATCGCTCGTTTCGCCTGCTATGTGTCCCCAGCATTAAGGGCCGTACACACACATCGCTGCTAATTACTGCCTACTCGCCTCTCTTTCATGGAACGTTCGCTGAAAGTTCCCGCGGCTTTAACCGCCAATGAACAGGCGAGAAGTACCGAACTCTGTCTTCCAATTGGTTACTCGCTTACTCGCCTCGCTCGAAGATAAAATATTTTCAACTCGGGATCCACCCACATCGCATCGCTTGTACAGTACTCACCTACCCGCCAGCTAGTCTCGCTGGAACACATTGACATTCTATTGACTTCATTCGCTGAGCGAGTAACTAGCAGCAACGTGTGTGTACGGCCCTTTAGACTCACCAGCAGCAGGCAGGTGTCGACCAGAGAGAAGGTTCCGGAGCGCCCGATGCCGGCGCTGCAGTGGACCACGGCCGGCCCGTGGTCGCGGTGTCCTCAGCGAGCTCCGACTCGCGCACCTTGAACAGGAAGTTGAGGAAGGAAGCAGGGGATTCTGGGACGCCGAAGTCCGGCCAGGTGGTGTAATGGAAGTGGTACAGCTGCCGCGTCTCGCCCGTCTGGGGAAGGAAACAAAAACAAAAAATGTATTACTTAATAATGTAAATAATGTATTACTTAATAATGTAAATAATGTATTACTTATTAGGGCTGGGAATCCACGATCCGATTCGATTCGATGTCGCAGATCGATCTTTTGAACCCAGCCCTATTACTTATGGGTGTAATAATAATGATCGAAATGTATTTGACGATTGAATTGCATCGTAACGTATCGTGGGGCATTCTTGTATCGAATTGAATCGATGGCCCCTGCCCAATGCCCTAGCTCTATAACATAATAGAAGTGGAAAAGTAATTGGAAAAACTCAAATATTAAGATCGAATAGTAAGATATCGCGTCTCTGCTCTATCTCTTCTCTTCGCGTCTCTAGATATCGCGTCTCCCTCTCTCCTCTCCGCGTCTCTCGTTCTTTCTCTTCTCTCCTTCTCTCCCGTTTGGGGAAGGAAACACAGGGGATGGGGTGTGGACAATAATATTATTAAAATATAGTGTCAATAATAATCGATTCGTCAATGCATCCCAGTGTGGAGCAGGACAACACAATAATCGATTTGGCAAGTGCCATAATCAATGCGGCATATTTTTTCAAGTTTCAATTACTTCCGTGAATATTTCCAGAGCAAATAAACGTTAAATCAAATAAAAACGCTTCTTGTATTGCCTCATCATGACGAATGATGAAAAAATTGCCTTGCTTTCCTCCTACAGTAAACTCCGAAAACACCAGTTTGTATCATTGAAAACATTATCTAACAATCTTAATAATGGGGGGGGGGGGGGTCTTAATAATGGGGGTGTGGCGGGGGGGGGGGGCGCTGTGGTGGTGGAGTGCACCTGCAGCCCCTAGCCCCCCAACATTATGGGGCTTGGCCAATGACCAGGGGCACCCAGGTTTGAATCCAACCTGGGTCATATCCCAACCCTACCCCATGGGTGCATCCCAATATGTGACCTTGCCTCCTCCACTTGTGCTTGTCTCCTCGTCCCGCCTCCTGGCCCCTCCTCCATGGAGAAAACGATAAAGTTTCCCAGCTTTTCCCCAGCCCGTCGGCCACAACAACTTTTGAGGGACTGTTTTTCATATTTCATTCACCCATCCCAATTGCAAATGAGAGAAAGACTTTTAACAATGGTGAGCTTTTTGCAAGATATTGAAAATATAATGCTTGGTTGATCAGTGTATGTCCAATCATGACGAGAAGACAATGTGGAGGAGGAAAGTGGGAGGAG
>NW_026945014.1:0-8113 GCF_034702125.1 Engraulis encrasicolus
ACAAAGGCAGGGAGCGAAGAAGAAGAAAGGGGAGGAGAGAGAGCGAGAGAGAGAGAGAAGGGAGAGAGAGAGGAGAGAGACAGAGGAGAGAGAGAGGGAGGGAGAGAGATGAGAGAAGAGGAGAGAGAGAAAAAGAGTGGGTAACGGACGAAGAAGTGAACAACGTGTGTTTGAGTGGGGCCGACCAGCTGCTGCTCTCTCCGCGGCACACCAGTACGGACGAGGGAGGAGGCATTAGTGGTAGGTGCTAAGGAGGGGGGTCCCCCCGCTGGCCGTTTTGGCGTGGTGTGGTGTGTTGTGTGTGTGTGTGTGTTTTGTGTTGTGTGTGTGTGTATGTGTGTGTTTGAGTGAGTTGTGGTGTTGTGTGATGTGTGTGTGTGTGTGTGTGGTTGTGTTAGTTTGTGTGTGCTGGTGCGTGCGTGCGTGCGTGCGTGCGTTGCGTGTGTGCGTGTGTGTGGGGTTGAGTGTGTGTGTGTGTGTGTGTGTGTGATGTTGGTGTGTTGGTTTTGGTGTGTCTGTGTTATGATTGTGTGCTGGGATGGGTTTTTAGTTTAAGGTGTGTGCTACACCAAGGCCCATATTTATATACTCAACAAAAGATGGAAAAAAAAAAAAATAAAAAAAAAAAAAAAAAAAAAAAATGCTGGACAAATTGGTTGTCCTCTCAACTGTGGCTTTTCCACTCTATCTATATGTGATGTTAATATGGTTAGACAGGACATGTGTGTTGTGTAGTGTGGTGTGTGTTGTGTGGTGTTGTGTGTGTGGTGTGTGTTGGAGGGGGGGTGGTTTGTGGGGTGTGTGTGTGTTGTGCTGCCATTTTTATATCTTCTTCAGATCAACCGTAGAGCCTTTTGCACACCTCTCTATTTTGGACGGCTGCATTGGATGTGGTGTGGTTGTGTGATAGTGTTGGGTGTGTGTTTGTAGGTGTTGTGTGTGTGTGTTGTGTGTTGTGTGTGTAGTATGTTTGTGTGTGTGTGTGTGGGTTGTGTGTGTGAGAGTGTGTGTGAGTGAGTGTGTCGGGGGTCTTTTCTAATTGGTGTTAGCAGGCCATGTGTGCTAGATGGTTGAGTGTGTTTTATGACACAACATCGTTATGAGCCCCTGAAACAGGATGCCGTGAGTGTGGTGTGTGTGTGATGTGTTGTGTGTGTGTGTGGTGTGTGTGTGAGTGTGTGTGTGTGTGTGTGTAGTGTGTGTGTGTGTCTGTCTGTCCGTCTTGTCTGACTGTCTGTCTGTCTGTCTGTCTGTCTGTCTGTCTGTCGGTGTATGGTCGCTGTGTCTGTGTATGTGTCTGTGTACTGTCTGTGTTGCTTCTGTATTTTGTGTGAGATTGTGTTGTTGTGAGAGTGTGTGTGTGTGTGTGTCTGTTGTGTGTTAGTAGTGTCGTGTGTGTGTGTGTGTTGTGTGTGTGTGTGTGTGGTGTGTTTCCGCACCCATCGACGCCTTGAATTTTATAGGTCGTCTCTCACTGGGTCATTACCTGCTGTGACCAAGTCCATTTACACCTCTGGGGTGTATACACAAACCAATTCCTACAACACCCACAACCACACCCCAACACACACCACCACGCATGCCACACCACCAGCACACCACACACACACACACCCACACCACACACACACACAACACACACACACACACACACACACACACACACACACACGGTTCATGTTTCAGGTATATACCACCATCCTTACAACCATCCTTACACACACCAAGACCACACACACACCCCCACACACACACTGCGCTATTCACAACAGCACACACGGCACACACGCACCTACACATTGCCCCTGTTGCATTTCCGGAGATTTGAGCTGGCCACTAGCACAGCCTCTCGGCTATAGCGTGTGTGTGTGTGTGATGGGGTGTGGTGTGTGTTTTTTGTGTGTTGTGTGTGTGTGTGTGTGGAGTGATGTGTAATTTGAATGTGTGGTGAGAGATCGAGAGAGTCGATAGACAGGACAGTACCCGCAGAGATGAGAGTGCGATAGAGAGAGAGCGATGTGAGGGAGGGAAGAGGATATACAAGAAAGCGATGGAGAGACATGTGCAGAGAGAAAGAGTAGAGAGAAGGATGGATCGATGCAGATGAGAGAGATGTGGAGAGAGAGAGATGGAGAGAAAAGGAGAAAGAGAGAAGTTGCTTGCGAGTATCTCACAGTGTTTGAATCACGTGGCTTCAGCAGTCTTGCTTTGGTCCGTTGGTTCTAAACAAGTCACAGCAATGTGAAATTTTTTTTTACTAAAGTCTTACTGCAGAACAAAAGATTGGGGCATAGTGCTAGCTGTGACATGAACTAAAATCTCTTAGGCTTAGTGTGAGGTATGTGTGTTGGCTGTGTTAGGTGTGTTGGCTGCTTAGTGTGTGTGTGTTGTAGTGTGTGCCTGCGTTGTGTGCGTTGATTGTTGTACATATCGTAGCTGGCATGTGCTACAGCTATGTGTCTGAGTGTGTGTGGGGGGTGTCGGGTGTTATAATTCCAAGGTTGTGAGGGGGGAAGTTTGGTTATCTCCGCATATGAGTCCATTGAGTTCTTGCGTTCAGGTCTGGTGGTTTTTTAGGCCAGGTACCGTTTTTGTGCACACACACAGGGACACACACACACCACACACACACACACACACACACACACACACACACACACACACAGCACACACACACACACACACACAACACAACACACACACAAACACCACACATGAGTCCCCTCTGCTTTGTGATTCATGGCTGGCAAGAAGAAGAAGAGTCTCATTTAGACTGCTTCACCATCAGCCCACCCCTCTCAGCTACTGGTGTGTGTGTGTGTGGTGTGTGTGTGTGTGTGTGTGTGTTGTGTGTGTGTGTGTGTGTGTGTGGTGTGTGTGTGTGTGTGTGTGTGTGTGTGTGTGTTGTGTTGTGTGTGTGTGTGTGGTGTGGCGTTGTGTTGGTTGGATTGTGTGTGTACAGTCTGTGTGTGTATGATGTGTGTGTGTTGTGTGTGTGGATGGTTGTGTGTGTGTGTGTGTGTGTTAGTGTAGTGTGTGTGGCTGTGTGTGGGTGTGTGTGTGTGTGTGTGTTGTGTGTGGTGTGTGTGTGTGTGGTGTGTGTGGTGTGTGTCCTCAGCTTGGCGTCTGGACCAGTGTCACACTAACCAGGCCAGACTTTAATTACCCACACCAGGCACCGCCGCTGGACCTCAGTTCTGTGTTTCACTCTCGTGTCTGTTTAGCAACGTTGTGTGGCTGTTTGAGATCTTGCGTGGCGGGATGTGTTGTGTTGGTGAGATGTGGTGATGAGTGTGTGATGATTGTGGTGTTGGATGTGTGTGGATATGTGATGTAGTGTGGTGATGTGTGTGTGGTAGTGTGTCGTGTGTGTGTATGCGAATGACATGTGCACTATAACTTTTGGTGGTGTATGCGGATGTGGGTTGTGTGGTGTGTATTGCGTAGTGTGTGTGTGTGGTGTGGTGTGTGTGTAGTGTGTATTGTGTAGTGTTAGGTGTTGTGTGTGTCGGTGTGGGGTGTGTGTGCATGCCATGCAATGTGGCAATATTAACTTTGTTGTGTAACAGTATGTGTGTCAGATGTGAGTGGTCGGGAGCTTTGTAGCCCTTTGCTTGTTGTAACGTTGTCTGTGTAGATGTGTGTGTGAGTGAGTTGTTGTGGTGTGTGATGTGTGGTGTGTGATGTGTGGTGTGTGATGTGTGTTGTGGGGGTGTGGGTGTTTGGTGTGGTTTGTGTGTTTGTGGTGTGTGTGTGTGTGTGTGTGTGTGTTGTGTATGCAATGCATATAGTGCATATAACTTTGTGTGTACAGTATGTTGTGGTAGTAGTGTGCACATTTGTACGTAAAGGCCCTTGCTTGTGTGTGTGTGGTTGTGTGTGTGGTGGTGTGTGTGTGTGGGGTGTGTGTGTGTGTGTGGTGTTGGGGTGTGTGTTGAGTTGTGTGTGTGTGTGTGTGGTGTGTGTGGTTGTGTGTGTGTGTGTGTGTGTGTGTGTGGAAAGTGAGAGCCAGAGAGTGAAAGTGTAATGTGGGGGGAAGTCCCATTTCTGAGGCACCAGGGCCTTGTCCTCTCCACACACACACACACACACACGCAGGCACGCACGCAAGCAGGCACGCACGCAGGCACGCACGCAAGCAGGCACGCGAGCACGCAGGCACGCACGCACACACGCACCCACACACGCCATCCACGGACATTCAATATGTACCATGGAATATTCCACACTAACACACAGATAGAAATGCCTAACAACGCCTCGTGTATATTATTAAACATACACAGACATACTGCAGAGCACACATAGAAACATGCCCTACTACAACAAACTGCTACTACTACCAGAGACGGTTGTAGTGTAGAGATGGGTAATCAGTCGCCACACGCCATCTTGTTTGACGCCTACCCCTCGGGTTGCTATTTCGGGCGATTTATTTGACCGGACCAGATTCTGAGAGTCAATGGGAAAAAAATGGATGGGGAAAACTGGGAGTATAGGACGGGAGGGAACCAGAGCGGTTGTTGGGGAAAACATATGGGTTGAAACCACGGTGAAAAAACTGATCACTCTAGCCTACTTGGTTGTGTCATATTTGAGTCAAAATAAAGCTTTTTTAAGTGCCACTTTTCTCACGTTTTTGGTAAATTTGACAGAGGCGCAGGCGGCAGTAGATTCCATAACGGCACGGAGAGCAACGGCTTTTTCACAACTGAGCATGCGCAATCATTTTGCGTGCACCAGTTGCAGCCAGATGATTTGGATCACTGGCACCGCAGCTCAGCAGGCACATTTGCATTGATACTAGAAAGGCGGGAGATGTGCTGTAGAATGACGTCCATATATGTGATAGAAATCAACACCGATAAAATCTATGGACAACTAACGATTAGACATAAACCCTTATCCTAAAAAAAAATCTCTGCTATTACGACTAGTACTGCTGGCTGCTGCTGCTAAAGTCAAGTCACGTCACAGTCAGCTTTTATTGTTCAGTTTCTTCATATGCACAGTTCATTACAAAGAAATAGTAATCTAAGTTTTTCTCTCTGTACCATGAAAGGACATAGACATACACAGGACTGACATTTAAAGACATGACATCCAATGAGCAAGACAGGTCAAGTAAGAGTGATGGACCAATAATTGTAAAGTGAAGTAATAACTAATAACTGAGCATTTAACTACTGCTACTACTGCTACTACTACTACTACAACCTCTGCTGCTGCTGCCGCTGCTACTGCTATTACTACTGCTTACTGCTGCTACTACTACTCCTACTGCTACTGCTACTGCTACTGCTACTACTGGTACTACTACAATACAACAATACGCCGCAGGGGACGCAAAACGCCACCACACCACACCCCACACACCACACACACACACAAAAACCCCACACAACACACACACACAACCACCACAAACAACACACACACCCGGACTACATTCCCTGCACATTGGTGTTTGCACGCGTTTTTTCGCGTTTTGCACGATTCGCCTTGTATGGTTTACATACCTCATACCATGTCCCACATAACAGGTCAGAAAAACCTTTTGGTTTTCTTCAAAAGGTAGCGGATAGTAGGTCGCCCCCTCCCCCTTCAACAAAAACACAAGCGCGCGCGCAACACAAAGAACAGAGTTTTCCACTATACAGACTCCAAGCTATACGGCAACACCTAACCACACACCCACACAGAATGCCCCACACAAAAACAACAAAAGACATAGAATGCACCACCTAACCAACGAACGGGAACATGCAAAATATAAACACCCAGGGGCATAAACGGACATGCAAATGCAAAAAAGATCCCATCTAGCCCCCACAATGCCCCGTACACAAACCCCCAAACACAAACCAACACACACCCCAAAAATCCCGGAAAACACAGCCTGTAGCATTCCCCTACCCCCACCCTACATCTGTATTAGGTTGCACGTCCGATACGTATGGGTGTCGGCACTAAATGGGGGTTCGGTATCTGCGAGTAAGCAACAAATTTGGAAACCCCGTTACATTTAAAAGGTGCTGTATGCATTTTAAAAGTGGTAGTTCGCTATTTGAATTAAGCCCGGGTTTGTGTGACTTCGGGGGGAAAGTAGAGGTTTTCATCAAAATTTTGACTTTGTGCTGAAGGGAGCATTTGGGTATCAAACTGCGCCCCCCCCCCTTTTTTTGACTCCAATAAAGCACTCAAGCAACGTCATAAAATGGATTAAACTTTTGTTTGCAGAGAATGAAACTACCGATGGGGTCAGAGGTGGGCGGGAAAAGTTGGCTCGAAAATCACGGGGAAATACGTTTCCAGAGAAGATATATTCATTTTTGTCGTTTCATTGATTGTATTGGTTTGACTGATTACTCGCGCGCCCCGGAAATGGGGTGGTTTGTTTACTTCTATCTATGGTTTGTATGCAAGCTGTATTTTTTGTAGCAGTCCCGTCAAAGATAGAGTTCTACCTCGCTCCTTTTTAAAAAAAAAACACTACGCACCTACTGGCTGGATTTTTCTGATTCAACGGGTTGGGGAAAATAGGTCCGCAAAATGCTAAAACAACATTAGAGGCATTTTCCTGCAATTTTCGGGTCTTTTATCATGCTACCAATGCCCCACGGTGAGTTCCGTCTTCCAAAAAAATTTTAATGCCTTTTAAAATCGATTGCTTGAGTGTCTTTTTGGGTAATGTAAAGGTGGGGGGGCGCCGCTTGGTACCAAATGCTCCCTTTGCACCCAAATGTCAAAATTTTTTGATGGGAACATTCTATTTTACCCCCCAAAATACCCCAAAAAGGGCTTAATTTTTAAAAGCGAATACCTTTTAAACAGCTTGAAATTTTTATTTTTTTGGTATTTAAAAAGTATAAAAAGTTTTGTGGATTACTTTGTATTTGTCTTTTTCCTGTTTTAAAAAGGGAGGCGCAGCCTGACCAACCATGCAAAGATTTTAATCCCGTAGATGCCACTGTGCCCTTCATAAATTTTCATTTCAAAAAAGGGTTCGTTTGGTTGGGATCGGTACGGCCCATACGCACAGCCCGGTATGGGTATCGTTCGGGGCAAAAATGGTATCGGTTTTCAAAAACTAATCTGTATTAAAACAAACGGCTCTGTACAACATAGGAAAAAATACCTCTACTAGGGCTCTCCCACATGAACCACGCATCAAAGCCGTTTCAACAGTCTAGCGCTTTTGACACAAGGCAAATTTCAGTAAAGTGTGTCACATAAAAAAACATAAAGTAACAAGAAAGAATTAAAAAAAAAGTAAAACTCAAAATAAAAACATTAATAATTAGAATAAAGGACTACATGCACATATTGCAACCCACACAATGACGGCCTGAAAGACTACGCTCCCCGGGTTTTGTTTTTTTTAGTGTGTGTCCGTGTTGGTGTGTGTGGTGTGGCGTGTTGTGTGTGTGTGTGGTGTGGTGGTGTGTGTGTGTGTTGTGTGGTGTGTGGTGTGTGTGTGGTGGTGGGGTGTGTGTGGTGGTTTTTGGTGGTTGGGTTTGGGGTGTGAGTGGAGAGAGGGGATTTGTTGTGTCTATTTGAGGCTGTGGTTGAAACCTTTTTGGTGTGTTTGTGTGTGAGAGGAAATGTGGTGGGTTTGGTTGTATGTGAGAGAGAAATTTGGGGGTTGTTTACGTGAGCGCTTTTCCCCCATCCCTAACGCAAAACGTTTCGGCCCTTTTTTGGGCCCCGAATATTTTTTTTTAGATTTTTGGAGGCTTTTCAGCCTTTTTTAATGGGGAGAAGGACATGGGGGAGAGACGGAAAAGGGGGTTGGGGGAAAAAGATAGGGAAGGGTCGACCGGGGGGGAATCGAAACCCGGGGGGTCGCCCCGAGTAGAAGATCCCCACCGTTAGGCCGCTAGAGCCCGGATATCATTTTAAAGTTGGGCTTTTTTCGCATGAAATTGACTGATTTGTAAAGCAGTCTTTTTTAAAAAGCATTTTCATACAAAAATTAAATTTTATTTTCTGGGGACTATGTTCTCCGGGGAAGACAGACGACAGACAGGAGAAAAAGCTTGTTCAGTAAAAAAAAAAGCTTGGGCGTTTTTTAAAAATGTCTGAAGTTGTTGGTCAAAGGACCGGGATACAT
>NW_026945015.1:0-8083 GCF_034702125.1 Engraulis encrasicolus
GTGGGGGAGCGGGAAGACAGCATTTATTTTGATATCCAAAAGTCACTGGCACAACTCCACACTCAACACACACACCACACTACCACAACACACACACCACACAAAACACACAACACACACACACCACACACAACACACCACACACCACACACACAAAACACACACACACACACAGCACACACACACACACACTTACACACACACACACACACACTATTATCACACCACTACACACACACAACACATCACACACACACACACACACACACACCACCATCATGAGTTTTCTTTGCCAAACTCCATGTAGTGTTCCATCCCGGTGAGGCCGAACCCATCTGTATACAGTCTCGTTCCGCCATGTTGGTGGTGTGGTGTGCCCCGTGTGTTTGTGTGCGGGTGTGTGTGTGTTTGGGGGGGAAAGGGGGGGGGGAGGGGGGGGGGGGGGGGGGGGGGGGGGGGGGGGGGGGGGGGGGGGGGGGGGGGGTTGTGTGTAACATATTTCTTTCTTCTAGCCCGTAATAAATGAATGAATCAGAGTATTGTGATATTTGGCGTTTGTGTGTGTGTGTGTTGAGTGTGTGTGGTAACGAGTTGTTAGTCTGTGTGTGTGAGTGTTTGTGCGTGCGTGCGTGGCGTGGCATGCGTGCGTTTGTGTCTCCTGTGTCTCTGTGTTTTGGTACACATGGTGTGCGCCCGCTGTCCTGAGCGTGTGTGTGTTCATATTCATGTGCCATTGTGCATTTTTTCCTGTGCTCAAGCATGTTTGTGTGTGCTCTGTGTATGACTGAGAGAGAGAAATGTTGTGTTGTCTCGGTTGGCGTGTGTGTGTGTGTGTGTGTGTGTGTGTGTGTGTGTGTGTGTTTGTGTGTGTGTAGTTGTTGTATGTGTGTGTGTTTTGCGTCTGTGTGTGTGCGTTAGCGGTGCGGTGCGTTGTGTTGGCGGTATGTGTGTGTTGTTGCGTGTTTTGTGTGTAGTGTGGTTGTGTGTGGTGCGTGCGTGCTGTTTGCGTGTGTGTGGGGTTAGTGTGGGGTGTGTGTGGGGTGTGGGTGTGTGTGTTTGATGTGTGGGAGGTGTGTGTGTGGTTTGGTGTGTGTTGTGTTCGTCTGTGTGTTGTGTTCGTGGGTGTTGGTGTGTTGGTCTGTGTCTGTCTGCGTGTAGAGTGACTTGGTGGTGTTCATTATTCAGACAGGTGCACATTGTGCAGTGTTGGTACTTTTGCTTTTGGTGCTCTGTTATAGCAGAGTGTGTGTCCTCTGTGTAGGTGACTGAGAGTAGAGCAATTGTGTGTGTTTCCGTTTGCGTGTTGTTTGTGTGTGGTGTGGTGGTATGTTGCCGTTCTGTGGTTGTAGCGTCCGCCCTCGTGCTGTGAGCGTTGTTGTGTGTGTAGTGTAGTTGTATTGTGTGCTTCTGTGATGGTGCATAGCCGTTCCATGGGCGGTGGTGTGGTGTTTGTGTGTTTGGGGCTGTGTGTAGTGTGGTTGGTTGTGTGTGTGTGTTGTGCGTGCTGTGGTGTGTGGTGCAGTGTGTTGTGGGGGTGGTGTCTTGTGATGGGGTTGTGTGATGTGGGGATTGTGTTGTGATGTGTTGTGGGTGTGGGTGTGTTTGTTGTGTGGTGTGTTGTTTGTGTGTGTGTGCGTGCGTGTGTGTGTGTGTGGTCCCACGGTGCGAGTGGCGTGCAGGACGCCATCCTCAGCCCCTACTCACTGATTATTACCCTTCCCTCAAATCCCTCACACCCACCCACAGCACTCACCACCGCACACGCCCAAACCTACATACACACAGCACACACACACACACACAACAAAGGCAGCAGACCTTAGTAACAGTACATACCTGTAGCTGTATAAATAGAACACACAAATTGCCGGCAACTGGACAGGACAGGGACAACGCGGCGACGACACAGGCCACACACATGCACAGCGGGGGGTTGGTACACGGCCTAACTACCCTACGCACACACACCACATGACACACACACACACACATACCTCACACACACACACACACACACGCTCACACACATTCACACACACTACATGCACACATACATGCACTTGACGCACACTACCAGTCACAGACACACAGCTATCATCAGCACATACTCACCAGCATCACCAACACACACCACCACACACACACACAAACACATCCCACTTTTTTTACCCACACACACAAAAAGGCAGAGCACCTATACAGACTTACTGTTACCTGTGCTCGAAATAGCACACCCACAATCCCACAACACAGACAGCTGCAGAACACCATCGGCAGCAAATGCTGATGGGTCTGCACGACACGCACCCCCACCGCACAGTGCCGCACGTGGGACTTGGAACGACGCACACAGCACACACACACAGGGTCCGCCAATACACACACACACACACGACACCCACTCACACAAGCCAACCAGCCACACAACACACACACACACACAGAACAAAAAGGCAGGAGACTATAACAGACTTAACTGTACCTCGTTGTGCCCTGAATAGACCACACAAATCCCCACCAAACCCAGAAACAAGGGACAGACAGGACAGACCAAGATAGACAAAGACAGTGAACGAAAAACGACGACACAACTGAGGCGCAGCATAGCCTTCCAGGAACGGACACATGAACCCTTTTGTTTGGGTTTTTTGTCTTCTCAGTGCTTGGCGACTTACCAGGGAAACAAGTTGGTAAAATAAATCAGAGATAAATTATAAGAAATGTACATTATACGAGAAGTATGAAAGTACAATCCAAAGTGCTTATTGTACATGATCAATGTAATTACCCCCAAGGCTAATTTACACTTACAACAAAATTTTAATTCTAGAGACAATACTAACAGTAACCAGTGTGTATGTGTCCTCGGTTCATCATTTCTTGGGGAAGACACCACATTTCAGTACTTTTTTTAGCTTGGGACTCGAAAAATATTTCATTATATTTGCTTGTTAACCTGTTCCAATACTGATAGGATTCGTGCGGTTGGACGTAGCCGGTTTTGCTCCCCATATTTGGGCCAACTCATTAGGGACAACCACGGTTAACACACAACAACTGATAACTTAGGGGTCTAAGCCGACATGAGCACTTTTCAAGAATGTCGAGTGCGGTCCAGGCAAATGTGCGGTGTTATTGAGTGTGATTGACCGAGAACATTTATCAGAGAGGGGAGCAGTGGGTCTGGGACAGGAGTCTTCAAACGCAGGGGACATTTATCAAACCTGGTGATAGGGGGTGTGACTTTGGGGGGTGTGTGGGGGGGCAACTATGGAGCGACAGGTGTTTGTGGTGAGTTGTCCTAAAAAAAAAGCGTTTCGGTTGAAGGAACGAACTGAATTGTCTGTCTGTCGGGGGGGGGATTGGGGGCCCACACAAAATGTGAAATGGGGGGGGGGGAGTCGCTGATGTGTCGATTGGTGTTTGAAAAATATGTCGGGACAGGTCGGGAGTTCGGTCTTTATCGATATGTGTGTGCATCAGCCCTGTCGATAATGAATATATGATTCAAACCACTCACCTATCTCACCACCCCGACTGGATAGATATGACATGTTTCTACCAGCCCACCATGCAACACGTGTTTCCGCTATTTTGTGTAGGCCTACTAAAGCGCGTAAGCAGGGTGCGAGAGGAGAAGCGCCTGGGTAGGGAAAAACACCCTGAGTAGCCCGCCTCCTCGCCAGTCCGACCCCCCCCCCAACGCTGTGGTGAGGTGGCATAGCAACCCAACGCCCCAGAACCAATGGTTTGCAGAATAGATGGGTCTACAGCGGCCTGCCTCTTCTTTACAACTCGCCGAACTAAAGAGGTCTGGACATTATTGCAACACCTGTTAACAGCATGACATTAATGACCCCCCCCCACCTAAAAAAGATATAATCAGTCAACTAAGGGGTTGCCCCTCTGACCCTGCATCGCTTCCATCATGGCCAGGTGAGTTTAGAAATCACCCCCACACCACCATTAGCTGAACATGAGGGCAGTGCTGCTAAATACCCACCACAGGAGAAGAACCAGTGAAGCAGGGGAATTCAAGTTAGTGGGGGAGCCTTTGAATGTGAGCACGATTGATCTTGCAACGGAAGCGTTAGAATATTCACAATACTGCTAAGTAACAACAAAAAGGTGGGTATAAACTTACCAAACTGGAGGGTTACTCACTTGCCGTTCACATGGGAAGGTAAACAATACGCCGGGTCCCTCTGTGACACAGAGGGGAACGGAGGACCTTAAGACAACCGCAACCCTGAACACAAAAGGCTGAACCCCTTAAAAAGCCATCCTCTAATGAGGCCAATGAAGACCAGCGCGTTTGCAGGAGTCGGTGTCCTTTCCAAGTCTGAGGATGGTTGGAAGGCCCAGGTGATTAGGTAGCCACAAATCCCGTTCATACAAAGCTCCCCTGTTGAACGTGGACCTGAATTGGTGGCTTTTGTTGAGGGTGGTAATTGTAGGCGTCCTGTGAGTGGGGAAGGTGGATGTCGTTCCAAGTGAAGTAAAGCAAGAGGCAGTGACAGAGCAGAGGTGTAGTGACCAACGGCGATTAGAAGTTAAATCTAATCACGAAAGTGATTTTTTATATACGGGTTTATTGCGTACACAAACTTGTTGTCCCAATCCTCAGGCGACATTTTTTGCCAAAAACTCTTAAATAAAAACAGTATAAGCACTATACCAAAGGGGGGACCTTTCCATTGTCCTATATTGTGGGAAGAAAGGCGCAGTTTGAGCGAACAATATACATGCTTTTTTTCTTTTTTCTCTCACACCAATTCACGCAGTACAATGGACATGCATCTCTTGTTTTGCTGTACTACTTAAGCAGTGTATGGCTTTTGAGAGCAGAAATTAACCACTGTTTGGCTTGGCCTAATGTGGTGTTTGGTAGGGTGGTTTAGTCTGTGTTTAGAGTTTAGGAAAAATATCCAAAGTATGGGGTAAGATCTTGTTAAGCCAAATTGAAAAAAAACCTGTAAATATGTTAGTACCACTGCCCTTCCGTACTGGTAGGAGCCTACGTGCAACCGATAGCTAGCACTAAATATTGTATGTTGTTTTTTTTTTGTGCGTGTCCATCAGGGTGCCCCTATCTAATTATATTACACTTGTACAGTGCTACAGTATGGGGCAGATAGAAGCAACTAACTGTACTGCGGGCAATATCACATTGCAAACTCATTCCTACGAAAGCAAAGTCCAAAACAAATACTTTGTGTGTTGTGGTGATGGTTGTGGTGTGGGGTGGTGTGTTGTGTGGGTGGTAGGGTGTGTGTTGGGTGTGTGTGTGTGTGGTGTGGTGTGTGGTTGTGTGTGTAGGGTGTAGGGTGTGAGTGTGAGTGCCAAGTGGATTGTCAACATGTGTGGGGGTGTGTTGTTTTTTTGTGTGGTGTGTTGTGTGTGTGTGTGTGTGTGTGTGGTGTGGTGTAGTGTGTGTGTGTGTGTTGTGTGTGTGTGTGTGTGTGTTTGTGTTTTGCCAGCCAGTGAGTCGGTCGTCTGTGGAAAGTGCATTGTAAGAAGTCGCAGTCTATCTTTTAATTAGATTTTAGTCAGTAAGGTAGTGTTTGTTTTCCTTCTCTTCAGATCACATCAACACACACACACACACACACAACACACACACCAGCCCAGCACGCCCCAGCAACCACACGCACTGCACGCAACTGCAAAGCGCGATCCACACCAACACACACCCACACAACCACACAGACCTCCGTATGGGATTGTTGTGGCTAGTAGGAGTAAGATCAGCGTGAGTTAAATGAGTTGAACAAAGGCCTGCTTGTCAGACTGATGTGGGTCCACTGGGACTATAGCGAAGCAGAGAGAGAGAGACCAACACACTGATTAATCATACCAGGCAATTACTATAACACACACACACACACACACACACACACACACACACACACAAAAACGTGCGTGCTATAACACACACACTACAACCACACATACAGACACAACACACACACACACACACACACACACACACACACATCGCACACGCAAACACACACACACACACACACACACACACACACTCTGAAATTACTTATTACGCCAAACACACACACACACGCACAAGCACACACACACACACACACACACACACACACACACACACACACACACACACACACACACACACACACACACACACACCACACACAAACACACACACAACACACACACACACAACACACACACATAATGACTTATGTACACCAAAACGACACCACAACATTTCACATTTATTCTTTTTTAATCTTGCAATGGCATAACTAAGATCAAGCACAAACACACAAGCAACTTGTTTTTGGGTCTTGGGATACCATATTGTTATCCAAACACACACACACACACACACACACACACACACACACACACACACACACACACACACACACACCACACACACACACACACACACACACACACACACACACACACACACACAGACACACACACACACACACAACACAACTAGCGGTGAAGTATTATTTTAGTTGGGCAAAGTAAACTTGCATTTGAATTAGGTCTCCACGGCAAGTTAGCATTTGCCCTTGAGTTTGTGTGTGTGTTGTGGTGGTGGTGTGTGTGTGTGTGTTTTGGTGTTGGTGGTGTGTGTGTGTGGTGTGTGGTGTGTGTGTGTGTGTGTGGTGTGTGTGTGTGAGGTGTGTGTGTGTGTGTGTGTGTGAGTTTTGTGTGCGTGCGCGCATTCGCGTGCCATGTTTTGTGTCTGTGTGTGTTGTGTGTGGTTTTTTGTTTAGTTTTTTTCTACTCACTCCTCCTGATGGATTCAATGTTTTTACATCCCAACAGTCCAATACATTTGTGAATAATTCTACTGTGACACACACACACACACACACCACACACACACACACACACACACACACACACACACCACAACACACACACACACACACACACACACACACACACACACACACACACAAACACACACAGACACACCACACACACACACACTGTTATCAATTAATTGTCATATCCACCCCAACCCCCTTCTGGAGCCTGTCAGCCAATTGAAGCAATTTCTGACAGCAGGCCGCAAAATGTACACACACCCACACACGCTACGCACGCAAAGGCACGCAACGCACGCACGCACGCAACGCACGCACGCACAAGCACCCACGCTACGCACACACACACACACACACACACACACACACACACACACACATAATTTCTGACAGCAGTCCGGCATCAGGGGATTCACCGCTAGCAAATTGACTCATTTAAGCATTAAGATTAATTAAATTGAAAACAGTCAAGAAACACAAGGCATAACATTGAAATGCAATGTCTTTATTGACCAAGTCATTAATCACAATTTGACGGTATGGCCCTGTTCCTTATTTAACACTAGAACTACAAGGATTTTTCTGCCTACCTAGAAGTACCCAGAGAGGGGTCATTTTGAACCCCGGCGGCTTTTTTACCTAAGTACACTAAGCACGCTCACTCATTTTGTAATGGTAATGAGGCTGTTTAGGGGCCGGTGTTTGGGGTGAGGGTGGAGGGGGTCACAACCCACCTTACAGTGCTAACAGCCAAGACAAACCAGGACCAGACAGCTTCTTCCCAAGGGGCTGTCAGCCTCCAAAATCACCACAGGTTAAATAGCAACTTCGCAATGAAGATCTCAGCAAGCAAAGACAAGATAGCACAGTTTGTTGCGGGACAGTGTGTTTACAGTTTTTCTCCATTGGTTTTGGCTCATTTCCACTTGAAACTGAGATGTCAATTCTCAAAACATGGACAAATCCCCAAACTAATTTGGCAGTTTCCTCACAACAGAATGGCATTTATCATTGCTTTCATCAAATTTCAAATGCTTTTGTACGATGTCCTCAAACATTTAGTCACATCCCTTGCAAATGGTAAGTATCCTACAGTTAACACAATTAGCTTACATTTTAGTGGAATTTTCAATGAATGGAGCTTGGCTGATCTATCCCAATTGGTTGATGGTTCTCAGTGTGAATGTGTGTCCTGAAAACATTTCAGCACATTTCTTCATACAAGCATCAATGAACGGTAATTTCCCAGGGGGGGA
>NW_026945016.1:0-7956 GCF_034702125.1 Engraulis encrasicolus
AGTCAATTTTTATTTGCATAGCGTGTTTCATACACTTAGGCAACACAATGTGAGATGCAATTATTCGTCATTCAGTCGGAAGAAAGTTAACTGGAAGTTGTGTGTGTATCTGTATAAGTCTTGGTGCATCTGTATGTGAGTGAACTGGTAGCGCCTTGGCTGCTAGTGTATGTGTGATGTTAGTGGTGTGCGTGTGCGTGCATGCATTTGTTTGTACGTGGGTGGTTGACGTTTAAGGGCGTAACGCCAAAAAAAAAAAGTTTTTCCAATTCCTAAAAAAATTGATTTAAAAAAATTGAAAAAAATAGAAACAAATAAAGCACTTAGTGGTCAGTGGAATTTCACCTAATTTTTGCCATTTTTGAGTGTGCATAGGCATGTGACACCGCAGGAAAATTGGAGTCACACTAACAGGGATATTCACTGCGTTATGCCATTTTTAAAGCCTTTTGTATAAATGACTGGACATCTGAGCCTATGCTAACTTGATAATGATATTGTGCTTAATCTTAATATGTGTTTTCATTTATAAAAAACTTTTTTTCCTTCTAATAAGAGCAGTCACACCAACAGGGACACCATAAAATGAACCTAAGCATTTGCGTGACAGAGAAAACATTGCAATATGAAGACATACAGTATTAAGAGGTTAATGGTCACCATTAAAACTTCCACAGCACTCTCCAATAACTGAGGTACTGACTGGTTAGGAGCCAGTCTTTAAGACCCTTGTATTTGGCTTTGCAGCTGCCCATTCACAAACATTGACATATATGTCACCCCACAGGACGCAATTTGTGTTACGAAATTGATCTTGTAGTTAATATTACTGTCTTGAGTTTTTTTCACATTCACATGTCTTAATATAAAGTTAATATTTATGCAATTCATCGCCACAATGCTTCATTACATTATTCAAAAAATGTTGTTGGGTTAATGTATATATATTATTATATAATTCCCAGGTTTCATTGAGATGTTTACAGGTACGACACTCGCAGGATATCTTGCGACATATAAACCTTTACAAAAATCTTAACAAAAATGTTTCTTCTCATCTAAGACTAATATGAAACATAATGTATCACATCTCTTTCATTGACATTTGTTTTTTAAAGGAAAAATAACAGTTTTGTTACGAAAAAACAAGGCGTCACGTCTCCCACCCACATGCCAGATGGTGTGTGTGTGTGTGTGTGTGTGTGTGTGTGTGTGTGTGTGTGTGTGTGTGTGTGTGTGTGTGTGTGTGTGTGTGTGTTGGTGTGTTTTTTTTGGGGTGTGTGTGCTGTGTGTGTGTGTGTTTAGTGTGTGTGTGTGTGTCATGTGTGCATGCGTGTGTGTGTGTGTGTGTGTGTCCCTTGTGTGTGTGTGTGTGTGTGTGTTAGATGTGTTGTGCTGGCAGGTCTTAAGGTGACGGCAAGGCACACTTTTTATTTGAACTGTTGTGTGTAGTGTGTGTGTGTCTGTGTGTGTACGTTGGGTGTATGTGTGTTGTGTGATGTGTGCGGATGGACCTCGTGACCCGCGTGCTCAGGAGTGCCACTGTGTTTTTATGTGTGTTGTTGTGTGTGTAGTCAATGTGTGTGTGTGTGTGTGTGTGTGTGTGTGTGTGATACAAGATGGAGGGCAAGTGATGCCCAAGGGCCTCAGTGGACATTCTAATGTAGATGTAGATGGATGTGTCTTGGCCTCCAAGAGGCATCCAAGAAGTTAATAAGATTGATTTCTGGAGCAGATGGGGGAAGATAATGAAGACCATCTATTTTCTGAAGTTGGCCATTGCCATAAAGAACAGCTGTTTTGTTTGTTTAGGTCTTTTTTGTTATTCTTTCTTTATTTATTTATTTATGTATAAATTAGGCTATATATTTGATTGTATCATGTGCTTCAGAATCCCTGAATTGTCAGATTTCTTGAGCTCTGAATACTGAAGCAGGTTCATCTTGTAGATGGATCTGAGACTTAGAAGGGTAATTAGAACTGTGATTAGTGGTTGTTTTTTTCAACACTAACAGATTGTGTCTTGTTGTTGTTGTTGTTGTTGTTGTTGTCTTTTCCCTCTTGCCATTTGTTTCTGGTAGTGTTCCCACAGCCCTCTCTGTCTCTGTCTTTTGCAAGCATGAACGCTTTCTTGTTAAGCCCTTACGAGGAGATCCAATTAACTCCAATTATCCTGCCCTTAAATGAAGACACAGAAACATATATATATACATATTCATGACATCACTTGTGTTTGAAAGGTATTATGTAATACCTTAAACATGTTCAAAGGTTATAGTGCCAATTATAAACATTGATGTTGTGGTACTCTAACTACAGACGGTTGTCAGACGGATGTCATACACACATAGCTATAAAGTTGCCGAATATACTGTATCAACCAATATCAAATCACACCAAGTTAGCAACAATGTTGCTAGTGCCATATGGTTTGACCATAGAATGTAATATACAATCTATGGGTTTGATGCATATTGTGAAGGGAGGCTCCTGCTATCTTCTTGGTCTGGAACACATTGTCAGAACATGTTGTTTTTCTTTTCTCTATATTTTCATTGTTTACTTATTAGACCAAACACACTATAGAAGACTATAGAATTTGACTTTGTGTGTCAATACAACACATAGAGATTATGTAACATTTTTATAAAGATGGCCGTTGTATTTGGTACTACTCTCCATTCCGAGTGTTTAACTAACATTGCTAACTTTATCATGTTTCATTGTGCTACCATTGGTTAGCAGAGACCAAGTTAACCTTTGTTTAAACACACACGCACGCACGCACGCACGCACACGCACACGCACACACACACACACACACACACACACACACACACACACACACACACACACACACACACACACACACACACACACACACACACACACACACACACACACACACACTCCTGGGCATAACCTTTCAGAGCTGTGTGCAGAAAATGTCAGTTGAGAATTCCTGTGGTTGTGACATTTCCTCTCTGCTGCTTCTCGGCTCATGGAGTGCCACTATTTACACTCGACTGATATGTTTCCCTCCGCACTTAACGTGAAGCCTCTTTTGCTAGCCTGATAAACCAGCCTAAATGTGAGACCGGAGTAATTTAGTCTGGCCCAGATGAAAGATACCTCCGAAGATTGTTGATGAGAACAACCTGTTGTTTTTTCAAACCATGCCGGCGCTCTGACCAATCAGCGATCTTTGCCGTTGAGGTGCTTTCCCAACGGTGTTGCAAACTTCGTCGTCACTCCCTCAAAACCCTGCCCGCTTTGATTCAAAACAAATCGCTGCGTTGTGATTGGCTTTGCCAGACTCAGGGCACAGTGTTCAAAACCTTCTCAGATCCGAGGCCAGACCCACTCGCAGCTGAAAAAAATTTGGCGTCCAGCGGGTGGCGCTGGTGTACCAGGCTACTCTTTTGCCTCTTTTCCACTGACGGTTTTCTGGTAGGCCTACAGCTCCAGACAGCGTGATTTGGCCGCCACTTTTTGGTCTTCGATTGAGCTGTGTCGTGCCCAATCGAAAAGCAAAAGTGGCGGCCGAGTCGCGTTGTGTCGAGCTGTAGGCCTACCAGAAAAACGGCAGTGGAAAAGAGGCATTTGCAACTCTTGCCTGACTGTATGCTGTGCTGTTTCTGTGAATGTACATCCATGTAGGTCACAAGTTGGGCGAACGAGTGGTAGGACCAATGCGACAGCTTAGCAGGGGTGTCAAAACCTGATTCAGAAACTAGAATTCTGCCAGCGTCCTTATCCTTTTTTTAAACACAAGTTAAGTTGTATTCTGCTCTAATTACAGGTCTAACCAAAACTCAAAGGAGTACCGTACGTAATGGTCAAGGCTGACAGTCTTTTAGGCTGGCGCCCACGCGACAAAAGTCCTCTGAAAAGGGCCCCCCCTACCCAAGTACATTCACATTGTCATTCGAGGACCCAGTTATGGGCCTCCTCTCTCTCCTGGGCACCGCAGGCAGATAGTTCTGACCACTATCACACCTCACACACTTAGACACACTGTGCCACACACCCTCCCCCCTTGTCGGCTTCCCTGCTGGTCAGTGGAAAGGCATGCTTAGCTCAGATGTACTTGTGCACCCATCAAAGAAGACAGTCCTTTCATCTTGCCACGTAATGGAATCCACAATGCTCAGGAGTGTTTCGGCCATCCCAGAAGGTGAAGGAGTATCTGTCTCCTTCCAGGAGTGCTTGGGCCATGCTTGGATTGTATGCTTGTTCGGAGTGGTACCATGGAGACAACATCAATTCAAATTGCCATAATGGATTTGCATCTTTGCACACCAACAAGCACTACACAGGCTACGCCTCGCAGGGCATCTGGGCACTACTACGCACGCAGGGCCAGCTGAATCAGGAACAGGTCATGCATGGTCCGTGCAGGCAGGAGCAGGTGCAGGCAAGGCACTTCTATCTTTTTTGTAGAAGGGCTTTGAAAGGTGATTTTTTTCCCCTATCAAAAAAACACAAGCGCGACACCGTTATGCGAGGATTCTTGTTCATTGTTGGTATATTTTCTACAATGTAATTGACGCCATCAGGGAGTGCCCCAAAGCGATTTCTCATACGTTTAGGGAGATCTTCCGTAGGTTTCTGGTGGCTTGAGTCGTAGTGAGAAAGTGCGAACATTAAACCCATTGCTGTCCTGCGAGCCGAACATATACGCTTGCATTCAAGTTCTTGAGATCTTGCCCCCTAGCTGTCTTATTAATGACACACATGTGGGTATCGTTGTAGAGCTGAATTAGCAACTAAACTACGTTGCAAAAATGTACCGAACCTACCCCCCCCCAGAGATTTTATTTTTGTTTGTGCTTCGGAGAGGCTGAGACCTAATTTGAGAACCCTTTTTTAAATAGGCCAGTCAGGGCCCCCACACCGTTCCCCAGAAAGGTGCCTTAGGACAAGAATGTGAGTTAAATAAAGCATTGTTGTTTGTGAACTTGTGGAGTCATGTTTGTTGAAAGTACCTTTCCATATATGCAGTAATTCACATATGTCAGATACATAGCAAATGTTTGTAATTGGGACCTGAATTGATGTGCACCCCCTTGATCTCCGTGGGCCCCGAGTGGCAAAGTGTGTCATCATGAGAGGGCCCCACATTCCCCATATCCATTACAATGTAAATTGGCACTGATTGTGTGCCCCCGATCTCGCGTGGGCCTTTGGGACAACAAACCACTCCTTTTTCGGCGCTCCCCTGTCAGCGGGACGCTGTGGGACAGAATGTGTGTTGAAAGTCCCTCAACATGCATTGCCGTAATTCAGACATCGATGCAAGTACTACATTACTACCGCGAGAATATAACGAAGAGATGTCCGCACACTGCCTCCCGTGTTGACTTTTATAATTTTTCTTCAAGTGGAAGACGGCTTTCGAGCTAGATTCGCTCTTTCGCTAACTTGCATCCAGACTTGAAAGTTGCAGGTAGACACGTTAATATTTAAATGGGTAAAGTGCCCTGTCACATGTTTACATCAAACAGGTAAATATGTGTTGGACTATGGTTTTGCTAAGATGCCTCAGTGCGATAATAATGTATTTGTACAATTATTATTCTGTAACACTTTGGGGAATAGCACTTTGTGTAGTCTAGGGTGTAGTTACACCATTCCTATACGGTACGAAACCTGTTTGACTGTTGTGAACATGTGCATTCACTTTAACCTTTAAACTATGACTGTGTGTGCTATATACCTGAGAGTTCACAGTCTGAATGAAGAGCGAATAAGGCTTCACAGAATAGCGCCTCAAATTGTAGAGACAATTTAATAAAAGCAACACGGGAGCCAGGTGGCGGACATTTCTTTCTTTAGTTTCTACCTAATAGCCTACTTTCTGGGCCTGTTTGTTCATGCCTACCTGGTCTTGGCTGTGCTGCTACCACCTAACCCTACTGACTGAACAACTACATACATAACATACATACTGGGGGAACATGTTTAGTTGGAAGTCCTCAATGTGACAAGATAAATTCATCATATGGAAGGTCCATCATCAGCATCACAGACAAGCAGCCATTCTCCACACACAGTTGTCACTTTACTCGTCTTCCTTCTCTCTCATCTCTGACGTCATCTCTCTCTCTCTCTCTCCTCTCTACTCTCCTCTTCTCTCTGACATTCTCTCTCCAGCGCAGGTCGGTTCCTTCTCATCAAACAGATATTATTGCAAAGGTTTCCCTCCTCCATATAGGAAAAAAACGACCTGCATTAAACCCTGGCACCGAGATGACAAGATGCTATTACAATCAGTGAAGACAAACATGTAAACTACGTCAAAGGAAGAATATATATATATTTGCATCAAAGAGGGAAGGGGGTTGCCTTGTGGTGATGATTGCTGTGTGTGTAGTCGTGTGTGTGTGTCGCTTGATGTGTGGTGTGTGTGTTATGTGTGTGTGTGTGTGTGTGTGTGCGTGTGTGTGTGCGTGCGTGTGTGTGTTGTTTGTGTATGCGTGTGTGTGTTGTTTGTGCGTGTGTGCATACGTGTGTGTGTTGTTTGTGTGTGTGTGTGTGCGCGCGCGTGTGCGCGCGCGCGCGTGTGCGCGCGCGCGCGTGTGTGTGTGTGTGTGTGTCTGTGTCTGTGTTCGCGCTATGTTTGCCAGGGGAGACCGGTTACATTGAGGATTTCTTTTGGACGTCTGCTCACACACACACAACAACACATCCACACACTTGAACACACCTAGCAACACACACACACACACACACTTGGACACGCGTTGCTCGCGCAGACCACATCAACATTGCGCATCACACAACTACAACACACAAACAAACATTAACACACATCGCTACTGTACATCAATACTAACAGTGTTTTCATCTGTCGACACGCCACACAGCCACAACACAACACCACACACACCACGCACACCACACACAGCAAGCACACACACACACACACCTGAGAGCAGTTGAGGCATTCAAACACCACGCAACACACTGTACTATATGGTCAAATATGATATACCAATTAGGACTGGGCGAGGCGGACTGGGGCTTGACATGCCTTTATAGTTGCAGGCCAGAAGGTCCACACCTTTTTTCAACTTGGGGCCCACTCGAAATATGTCAAATAAAATGTTCTCGAGGGGGGGGGGGGGCCTACCACTGCTGACTCGATACACGAAATTAAACTCAAATAAATCAACAGGCAAACACACACCCAAAAATATGATTATCTTATCTTTTAAGAAAATGATTTTCAAGGCCCACTTGGAATACCTTCAGGGCCCACCAGTGGGTCCCGGCTCATAGGTTGGGAACCACTGCTGTAGTGAATCGGGCTCGAGTCTGGCCCGTGTCCTTTGCCTGCCCTGCCCTGCCCTGCCCCCATCTCTCTCTCCCACTCCCTTGCTCTCATGTCATACTGTCAACCATGAAACTAAGGACTGTAACGCGCTCCACTCCAAACTAATCAGTAAACAACTCGGGTGCGTGCATTCCTCGAGAATATAGTGAATTATAAGAAAAAAGCACGGACAAGCACTCCAAGTTTATGTGGTTTATTGCCCGTCAGACGTTTCGGGGTCAACCTTCTTCAGTGTCGGGCAAACCGGGTTGGAGGGGCTGGAGCGATGGCGAGGGGGGCCGGGGCGTCTGGGCCAGCAGCGCAGGGGTCTTGAGCTGTGACACATAGGGCTGGAGCGCGATAGGCGAGGGAGGGCCGGGGCTGTCTGGGCCAGCAGCGCAGGGGTCTTCTTGAGCTGTGACACCACAGTGGCTAGGAGCGATGAGCGAGGGGAGGCCGGGGGCGGCGGTCTAGCGACCAGCAGCTACAGGCATTCTGTGTAGCACTGTGAGCAGCCACAGAGGCTTGTGAGCCGTGTTACAGGTTCTGCTTGCACGACTACGAAACAGTGATGGTCTTCCCCTCTCCTGTTTACTGGGCACTTCTCTGTGGGCACTATCTGGAATCTGTAATGGAAA
>NW_026945017.1:0-7991 GCF_034702125.1 Engraulis encrasicolus
TGAAATTGCCACTTTTTCCCCCTGACATCAGGGGAATAGGTGTGACAAATTTTTAAAGTTTAAAAATTTAGAATATAAGAATAACATTTAAAAAATGTTAATTGAGCTTATTCTTTCCCATAAAAAAATGTTTAAGAATTATTAATATCATTTGATTTTAAACCCTATCCAGCCCGGGCTTTTTTGGCTTTCCTGGGACCGGGGGGGGGCTCTTTTGACCCCCCCCCCATAACTTGGGAACCGAATCCGTATGCCACCAAACTTGGGGGGGTGTCTTCAGTAAAGTCTAGATGACATCTTTTGGGGGGTTCATTTTTGGATTTTTAGACATATTTGAGCATTTCCTGTTTTTTTTTCCCCAAAAAATGTCACCTTCATGTGTTTTCCATTAATTTTGGGAAAGGCACATAAAATTTTGGTTATTATTTGTTTCAGACCACTTCAAATGTTCACAAGGGGTCTGTGCTGAAAAATGTAAAAAAATATGAAAAGTGATGATGATGAGACTTAGATCTGATTTTTGGTCAGGCGACCTGTCAGAAAACCCTTTGCCATGGCAACAAAAATATAAACCAATCTTTTTGGTTCACATGTCCAATTTCATTTTAGGAAAAGTCACAAAGTTTCGTAGTCATAGCTTTATCATTCAGGAGTTATACACATAAAAGTTGGGGGGGCATTTTTAGCCCCCCCCCCCCGGTCGGGATAGGGTTAATGTGTTTGTAGCATAAAGTTGATCTTGAAAACTGAAACCACACCCATTTCTAAAAGTGAAGGGGCATTCCCCTTTTTGTGGACATCCCTTTTTTTAAGGTTTTCACTTTTATGTCCGGCAAGTATCGGCCCACAGGAGTGTTCATCAGAATTTTTCCAAGTGCCACACTTTAAGTCGTAAATTTCCAAAATTCTCTTTCTGATCCTTTCCATTTCAAAAAGGGCACCCTTTTTCCCCGGGTCCTATGTCCCCTCTACCGGGGAAGATAGGACCCTTTTTCCCAAAAAAAAGGGCCTATGTTCCCCCCGGCTTCAAAGTTTGATGCTGCCTCATGGCAAAGGTGCAGGTTGTTGTTGCAACTTGGGGTTAGGTTTTTGGGGTAGTTTTTTGGGCAGGCACAAAATTTAAAACTCAAAAACATTGCAAAAAAAAGGTTAGGTTTAGGGTGGTTTTTTTGGGGAAAGGGGACAATTTGAAAATCGGAAAACAAACAATGCGGGGGGGCATTGAGCCCCCTTTTTTGAAAAAGGGTCCCGTTCCCCCCTCCCCTACAAAGCAGGGGAACATGGCCCGGGGGGGGAAAATAGGACCCGGGGAGCATGCTACGCTCCCCGGGGTGGGAAAGCCTTTTTGTGTAGATATGTTGTTGTTTTTGAGATGGACTTAAAAAAATCAACACAATTGTTTGGTTTTCCCAAATTTGGGTTTATGTTCCTTTTCAGGCATTTGACTACATTAAACTGCTACAAATTGATATCTTCTTCTCTATTTTTTGTTGTAATTTTTGTAACTGCACCAAAACAAAAAAACCACCAAACTATCTGTCAGATTTTTAAAAATCATCAAAAAATGTGTCAGTGACTGAAATGGAACAGCTTAACTTTTCCTTCCCGCTTCCAGGCCTTTTCCATTCTAGAACCTTGAGAGGCTACTTTAGGGCCCCCCGGGTATAATTTTAGGAAATACCGTAGATTAGCTTTTGCTATGTTTAAAATTTTTAACTGTTTAGAATTGAATTCTACATTTTGTGTTTTTTCTTTTAGTGCTGACACTGAATGCTATAAAGTTCATTTCCATGCTTTTAAACCGTTCCATTGAAAAGCTTTTTTGGGGTTTTTCCCGATTTTTCACAAAACGAGGTTCAAAACGAGGCCGGTACTTTTGAGCTATAAATTGCGGTATAAATGTGGAAATTCCGTATATTGTTCTTCAGACTTTTGACAATGTAAAATTTAGGAATACCCCATATTGTTTTTTAGAGCTTTTGATATGTATAAATTTAGGAAATACCGTATATTGTTTTTCGAGCTTTTGAATGTTAAAATTTAGGAAATCCGTATATTGTTTTTTGAGTTTGAGTATCTAACATTAGGAAGCCTATATTGTTTTTTCAGGCTTTAGAAATACCGTAATTTTTTTTCAGAGTTTTGAATATGATAAATTGATAACTTTTTTTGGGGGTTTAGCCGTCTTGCTTCAACCCCTGGCATTCCACAGGGCACACATCATGGTGAATCACATTACCACCCCTTGCCCCCTACGCCTTCCCCCTTTGCCTTCGTTTTGCGCGTCCACGTGTAGGGGTAGTGGCATCCCGATTCACATTCAGACATATGGGTAGGGGTACGGCGAAGGGCTTTCGTTTCCACCCCTCTGCGCTGTGATTTTTCCAAACTACAGACTCACGACGGAGGGCTCGAAAGGTTTACCTGAATGCATTGCGAATTCATTTAAAATTTTGGGGGTATGCCGCAGCACCCACAAACAGCACACAAGTTTAAGGATTATTCGCGCAATTGACGGTTTTTAAAGTGGTAATAATTATTCCATTGTACTAAGTGTTAAACATTGATCCTAATGTGTGATGGCCCTTTTCTTCGTGAAACGCACATGAAAAAAATCGCTATTAACGTCAACCTAATGCATGGAATTAGTGACAGCTGTGAGAGTCAATCCATGATTGTTGAAGGGGTATCCCAATTCGTAGCGGTAGTGTTTCAAGCCCTACACCTTACAGCTTCATTGCACGAGGGGCATGGGGAAGGCGTAGGGGTAGAGATTAGTAATGGGAAAGGCCCTTAGTGTTGCCAAATTAGCGACTTTTTGACGTGCCTAGTGATTAAAAACCTCATCTAGTGCCTTTAGCGACTTTTTGGTGCATCTGGCGACTATTTAAAACGCACATTTTCAATGTCAAAATCATTGTTTCCAAATATTTTGTGACTCTGCCGTCTGATGAGGTTTTCCCACGGTTAAGCGGGCTGCAGATGAGCTCTGATCTCTAAAAAGAAGCTAGCACCGCCGATTTTTACTGTGGCGATGGCATGTGGGCACGTTTTCTGTAAGATCAGCGCGCCGTGAGTGACACTGTGACGTCATACGTGACGTCATGACGTCATCTAGCGACTTTTCAGCGAGCCAATAGCGACTTTGGCTGATTTTCTTTTGGAAACATTGCGCACACTTCACATTGAGAAAGAGAGCCAAAAGAATTCTAGCAATAGTAAACAAAACCGTTAACCTAAAAAAAGGTATTCAAATACAATGTCCTTATTTCATAGTTTAGTAGTGTAACTATGAAATAAGGACATTGTATTTGAATACCTTTTTTTAGGTTAACGGTTTTGTTTACGAAGAACCCTGCTTGTTCGCTTGCTGGACTGAATGGCACAGATATTAGATGTGATGCCAAATCATTTCAGGAGATTCTTCAGTTTTACACGAATGGATGAAACAATTATTTGACAGGCGTCAATGTGCAATTTTGCATTTAGCATTTACTTATAAGAAAAAAAGAGATGATGAATGTGCTGGATTGAATAAATACAACCTTTTCTGAGCTAAACGGCAACGTTGTTGTGAATTAAAAATCTAAAATATGAGTGTGTGTGTGTGTGTGTGTGTGTGTGTGTGTGTGTGTGTGTGTGTGTGTGTGTGTGTGTGTGTGTTGCGTGTGCGTGTGTTGTGTGTGTGCTGTGTGTGTGTGTGTGCATCCATGTGTGTGTGTGTGTGGGTTTTGTTTCAGGTCAGTGTGGACGTTGTAGTGTGTGTGTGTTGTGTGTGTGTGTGTGTGTGTGTGTGTGTGGGCGGGGGGACGTGTGTGTGTGTGTGGGTTTCAGGGGTGTATACTGCGGTGTAGTGTGACGCCTCTCTCCTCCTCAGTATGACAGTTTCCCACACACTCCCACGCGCTCTATTTTATCACACACACACACACACACACACACACACACACACACACACACACACGCGCGCACACACACACACACACACACACACACACACTCACATACCAAAAGGAGTAACACATGCAATGCTTAGAAACTTATATTGACAAATTAAAGGAGACACAATTAATATTCTGCATTATGTTTTCCGGTGTGTGTGAGAGAGAGACAGGGTGTGTGTGTGTGTGTACATTGTAGTGTGTGTGTGATGGGTGTGTGTGTGTGACGTAGTGTGTGTGTGTGTGTGTGTCGTCTGTGTGTCTGTGTGCATGCGTGGTGTTAGTTTTTTTGTGTAATTGATGAACCTCTGGCATCAATGCAATGGCCCAGTTTTAAGGGTTATTCTTATGTTACGTTGCCTGTGTGTGTGTGTGTGTGTGTGTGTGTGTGTGTGTGAATATACCCCTGTAGTGCTGCCATCCCAAACACAAACACTCCTCACTATTGTCTAGCTGGACACCAGACACCGCTGTGTGTGTGTGTGTGTGTGTGTGTGTGTGTGTGTGTGTGTGTGTGTGTGTGGTTTTGTGTGTGGTTTTGTGTGTGTGTTGTGTGTGTGTTGTGTGTGAGTGTGTTTGTGTGTGTGATTGTGATGTATGTGTGTTATATTACCATCGAGGTTTTTTTGATGTGCGCATCAGGATGTGCATTATTTTTCTGTGTGTGCGTGTGGGCCCCCGTGTGTGTGTGTGTGTTTTTGTGTGTGTGTGAGTGAGTGAGTGTGCGTGAGTGCGTGATGCGTGTGCGTGTGCGTGGTGCGTGTGCGAGTGGTGTACGTGTGTGTGTACGTGTGGTGTGTGTGTGTGTGTTGTGTTGTGTGGGGATATATCACCTGAGGATTCTCTCGTCTCAGTATTGAGTGTATGGTCCATGTTGTTTGCCCACATAAACCGTCCCCCTGTGTATTGTAATTTCTGTAATGTTATTTATCGTAGTGTGTGTGTGTGTGGGTGTGTGTGAATGTGCAGTGCGCCGTGGAGTGGTGTGTGTGTGGGGCGCACGTGTGTGGGCGTGTTGTGTGGTATAATTGTACATGTGTGGTGTGTATGTTTGTGTGTGGGTGTGTGCGGGTTTGGTGTGTGCGTGCTTTATACTTGTGACGTCGTGTGTGTGTGTCTGTTTGTGTGTGTGTGTTTTGTGGTGGTCGGGTGGTGTTGTGTGTGTGTGTTGTGATTGGAGCGTGTGTGTTGTCGGTGGTGGGGTGTGTACTGCGGGGAGCATCTTGTGTGTCGCGCGTGTGTGTGTTTGTTTGTGTGTGGAAATGGACTTTTGATTGGAAATCTAATGAATAAATTTCATGTTATCCAGTTTGAGTGGCTCAATAAAGAATGTCATCTCCCTACATCATCACACACACACACACAATCCGACTAAAGCACAAGCACAGATAAACACACACACACCACACATATGCGCACGCGCACACAGGCACGGGGACAACTACACAAACACACAGGACACACACACAAATAGATAAATACACACAGGGCCAGAGACAGGCAGACTTATGCTCGATTCTCTCTCCCTCCTTCTCTCTCTCTCTCCTGATCAGGTCTCTCTCTCTCTCCTGCTCTCTCTCTCCACTCTCTCTCTCTCTCTCTCTCTCTCTCCCTCATCTCTCTCTCTCCTCATTCCACTCATTCACTCCTCACTCACCACTCACTCACTCCTACTCACTCACATCACTCACTGACTCACTCCACTCACTCACTCACTCCACAATCAAGGCACGCATACAAACACACACAACACACACGTCTCTCTCTCTCCTCTCTCTCTCTCTATCTCCTCTCTCTCTCTCTCATCTCCCCTCTACTCTCTCCTCTCTCTCTCTCTCTCACACTACACAACACACACCACACTACCACTGGTGTGGACTGTGAGGGGCCGGTAGCCCCTGAAAGGGTAGCAGGAGTAGATATGACATGACAGATTACAAAGAGGAATTTGTTCATCATTCAGAAGAAGCAAATGAACACACACACAACAGATCGCTCCTNGCACGCACACACAAACATACACACACACACACTCACACAGACACACACACATGCACACACAGACGCTCGCACGCACACAGACACACACACAAGCACACACAGACGCTCGCATGCACACACACACACACAAGCACATACAGATGCTCGTGCGCACACACTGTCACACATACGCACACACACACACACACCGCTGCGCGCGCCCGCTTCGCGCAGCAGCGCACACTTACGCACGTATGCACGCACACAAAACACATAAACACGGACCATTACGAACCGCCTACAGTAGTCAGGAAAAAATGTTCCAGTAAGTATTTCTTTATGTTGGCGTGTGTGTGTGTTGGGTGTGCAGGGGTGGGGGGTTGGTTTGGTGTGTGTGAGTGTCGTTGGTTCGTGTCGTGGCGTGTGTGTAGTGTGTGTGTTGTGTGGGCTTGTGTGTGTGTGGTGTGTGTGTGGGTGGGTGTGTGTGTGGTGTGTGTGTTTTTGAGAAGGGATGTGTGTGGTGTGGCTTCTTCTAAATGTCTAGAGATCAATGCATCAGGAACAGTCTACACCTGGGTCTATGCTAGCGACTATGTGTGTGTGTGTGTGTGGTGTGGGATGTGTGTGTGTGGTCTGTGGGGGGTTTTGTCTGTGTGTGTGATGTGGTCTATAATCTGGGTCTATGCTATCGACTATGTCGTGTGTTTGTACGTGTGTGTGTGTGTGAGTTTGTGTGTGTGTGTGTGTTTGTGTGTGTGATCAGTGTGTGTGCGTGTGTGGTGTGTGTGCATGTGTTGGGAGGGATGAGTGAGGTAGAGTTGATTGAGAGAGAGAGAAAGATAGAGAGACAGGAGTTTGTAACTATTTCAGAGACAGAGAGAGAGTGGCGTTGCGTGCGTCGCGATGCGTGCAGTGCGTGCGTGTTGTGCGTTTGCAGTGCGTGACATAAGGTCAATCAAATACTAATAAATGAAGAATGAATTTTGGTTCTCTACCGCCAATTGATCCCTTGCCTCTGTGTGAGTGTGTGTCGGGGTGGGATGTGTGTGTGTGTGTGTTGGTGTGTGTGTGTGTGTGTGTGGGTAGTGTTTGTGCTGTGTGTAGTGTGGTTGTGGTGTTATTGTGTGAGAGAGAGAGGTAGAGGAGAGAAAGAAACACGGGAGAGGAGGAGAGACACGGGAGAGGAGGAGAGACACGGGAGAGGAGGAGAGACGGGAAGACGTCGAAGAGAGAGAGAGAGAGAGAGGGAGAGCATCGAATTACTGTGTACAAAATACAATCTGCAATATTGAATAGAGGCTCAAGCCTCACTCTATTCAAATTAATGAGACACGTGGAATTTAGCCAATACACCTGCCGTTACATCTTTCCTCACCTCTATTTTAGCATCTATTTATATCCAGTGAGTAAGTTGGTAATGCTTTAGAATAAGGTTCTTCTAATAAGCCTTTATAGTAACTAGTAAGTAAGGGTTAACGTTCGGCGAGAAGGTCGCTACCGTGGAATAGCAGCACGACAGAGAGAATCTTAGGGACCGGACGCGGAGCGGAGGGGTCTTGTTCTCTCTGAAGTGCTGCTATTCCACAAAGCGACCGACTCGCCGAAAGTTAACCCGCTTATTATATGGATATACTTAAATGATTCACACATGGGGGGGACATTTCTTTAGGCCTATTTAATGTTAAGATTGTTGCTGCGCAAAACAAAACAGTGCCGTTGTGGAACAACGCTAGGCAACAGGTAGCCAGGACAACAGGTGTTGTCCATCACAGCAGCTGATTAGAGTCTGTTGAAAAGTCGCTTTAGCAGTGAAAAGTCTGTGCCCCATTGACAGCGGTCTGGTATAGACCAACCGTCGTTTATCGAAAAATAAAACAGACGTAGCGAACGTTGGGGCGCCCCGTTGGAATAAATGGTAGAGCAATGTCGACGCATGACGTCCAAAACCATATAATAAGAGGTGTTTCATACCCTTTACAACGTGCACAATATAACATGCTTATTAACTTTGCTTAACATCAATAAGGCTGCTTCTTAGTGTTTATAGTTTTTTTTTTTTTTTAATTTTTT